>NW_028259192.1:6972196-7275227 GCF_977971745.1 Zootermopsis nevadensis | reverse complement strand
AAAATGTTTGGTTCTGCTCAAAATCTACAGCACAGAAATAGCGCTTACATAAAAACTAAAAGGGCGAAGTGACATTTGCCATGGAACTTGTCCAACATCTTGTTAAACAGGTAATCATTCACCTCAATTATTTTTCGTCGTTGCAGACATACTTTCAGGACACAGCTCACCATACATTATTCTTCCACAGATTGTTCATCAGCTCATTAGAATATAGTGCCACAATTTAAAAAGCATGTGCCTAAAGACACTTTCAATAACAACTTTCTTGGTCGTGATATACGACAGTCAGTTATGAAACTTGTACACTCCTGATTTTTCAAATAGAAAGTTAATGAGCAACCATAAACATTCCTATATTCAGTTTTTTACGTCATGCAGTATGTAACTATACACAGCTTGAGGTAGGCTTCAAAACAATGTACGGTAACATACTACAAACGATTTAAAAACAATGAGATGCTAACCATGTGTGCAGAAGATGCGATAGGCAAGCAAAACATGATTCATGAAAAAGATTCAGTCATGAGTTGGACTGATTATTAAACATCTGAATCATTAAAAGTAACCAGTGTTATATTATTATGCTTTCTGATAAAAGTGTGGCCACAGCTGACAGGTGTAACGAGTCAGTTTCTAAACACTGAAAAAGCAGGTTTGAAATCACTACTGCGATTGTCAATGTTGTACTTTACGTACGAAATAAACTCTTAAAAATAATTCCCTTCTAGAACCTTGCACGTCATGAAAATTACAGAAATACAAAATCGCCTAGATATTATTTATCAGACTTCTCCTATTTACAGGTTCCATATTCTGTGTGACGCATTCGGCAACGTCTAATCAGTGAAATACAAGAGAAACATGTCTATCAGCTGTCTTAACGATTTCGTTATCAGTGTCCAGCAACATCCAGATTAGGTACTTGAAGAATCCCGCGAAGTGAAGTACGCCTATATTTCATACAAAGCAAAAGCACATGGACTAAAACTAGCACTTGATAAGGGAAATATCAAATTAGAAAACAGCATTACCTGGCGATTCTTGCCGTGCGGCGTGTGATGCTGTGATTCGGTTGCCATGACAACCCGCTTACCGCCAGAGACCCGGCAACACTACCGCCGTTCGTTCTTTTGCTTCTCGTTTTGGCCACTCGATTCACTGAGGCAGCACGTGCGCAGACACTACGCAGGCGCAAACGAGAAGCCGTAGACTGCGATGACGTCATTACTAAACCTTCCATACTTCCAAACGCAGGTCCAACCAGACGCACACACTGCTGGTGAGTGGGCAGCAGTTCCGATTGTAAAATCTTCTCTTCCAATTGTATTTCCTTCTACGTCGTCTTCTTCCCCATGACTTTCTTTCTTATTCTTTCCAATTCCACATGCCCCCTCTTCAAGGAAGACTTTATTTTCAATGATGACAGCATTTATGAAGATACTTGTAGACAAAATGTTTGTTTGACCTTCGTCAATTCATTCATTCAACAAGCATGAACACACGCCACTAAAAGCGAATCACTTCTGCAAGTACAGACCATATTATGAGTCCTTTTATGCACAGTTCTCCCTGGGTTTGCCTCACACATCCAGAGCACGCGTGTCCGCCGAGAACGACAGATATGAAAAGACTGAACTCAGACAAACATTGGCTCGGCCCAACACCTCCCAGATAGATAACTCCCGCAGCAGCAACAGCGATTTTAGACACAAGCCCCCTCCACCCCTACCCACTCCCCCCCTACATCTCCTGCCAGCAGCAAATGATGCTGCTGCTCCTGTAAATGTTCCATTCGTATCATGGACTTTGGTGGAGGTTTGTGACGTCACGTGCGCCTTGAAAACGTTGCGCTGAGCCAACGGGATTGCTTCTTATTACTGATCGACAATTTTCTTTCTCACTCCAATATTCGAGGTCTTTCTAATAAAAAGTTGCTCAGTGGACTACAAAATTAAATACTTCTAAAATCAGGACAATAGTTACGCTACGGCTATCGGGGAGAAAAGAAGCAATGTCTTCTCATTGCTTCAACATGAGAATCGCACTCAACCTTCAGTCAATTGCGTACTATATTTTGAAGGTTAGTAAGAACGGGGACAAATGCTATCTGTTTCATGCGCTACAAGCACAAATCCACTAATAAAACTAAACAGACAACACATGAAAGCCACGGGTCTGCAAACATCCAACGCGGAAAGCTAAACGAATCACACTGCAAGGATACGTGTGTGAAGGCCTGCTCTACAAACACATGCGCAGTTAAGCAGCCCTTAACAATGATTCGCCGCACACATAAATATTATTCCTCGGAATGCGTGTCAATTTTAGCTAGCAAAACGCTCTGGTTTGATTTCTCTAGTTGCCTTGATAAATATTTCATTATTATCTGGAATCTCTACCTTTAACGTTCAAGATATTTGAATAAAAATTTACTTGGATATTATCCATCGTCTAGTAAATATAAAACGTAAAACGACGTTTCGGAGATAGGGATTAGCTCTATCTAGTGGGCGCAACTGTGTAGGAACCTGAAGACGGAGATAGAGTCCCATCTCCAAAACGTCGTTTTACGTTTTATATTTACTAGACGATGGATAATATCCAAGTAAATTTTTATTCAATTGACTCCTCACCATCGTCAAGAAGTTTTAGATTTGATATCCAAGATATTTATTTCGAATTTCAAGGACGCCAGACCATTTCTTAACAGTTCCAATGCTAGTGGCTTTCTATCCAATTCTTGGACGTTCCGGTTACACCGATCCTTGTTATATTTCACTTAACGTTTAACGTCTTCGAAACTCGGTTTATAAGTTGTCTCAACAACGCAGGTAATGCAATTTAAATACGTAATGTATAAAGTGAAGGTTTCGCGGCGACTGAAGTTGATGAAAGGCTCTCGGGTTACAAGACACGTCAAGTGGCTGAATGGGCATAAGATATGGTTTATTCACCATTCAGTCACCTGACGTAGCTTGTAACCCGATAGTCATTCATCAATTTAAATATTGTTAAAATAACTTTTATTTCAACACAAAGAAAAAATATCTGATGAAACAACACAAGAATTAGTTTTCCTCAACAGACTTATGGTTCTCTTAAGTACTTCGTATAACGTATTCTGCGTCATCATCGAAATATTTAAGGAGTTAATAAATTTTCTGAACAGATAATGTCGGAACAACCCTTCACGCCTCTTATACTACGATGTTTTGAATCCGCGTAATTTTTGCAAACTATACAGATTCCACTATTCCCGTTCCAAATGAATATTTAATGACGAACAGCTGAAAGATGAGAACTACAATGCACAGCTGGCGGAGAGGAATCACGAATCGAATCTCAAGCGGAAGCGGAGGACAACGGACAAACAGGAAGAAACTTTTAAGGGGGATGATTTGTGCAAATACTGAATAAAATAGGAGGAAATGAGCCTGATTCCTTAATAAACTGGAGCCGACGTAGCGCAGTGAATGGCAAGGGTGTGATTCCCGAGAGGGCAAGTGTTTTCTTGTCGCCACAAAGTCTGCACCGGCTCTGGGGCCTACCCAGCCTCCAGTCCAGTGGATACAGCGGGGGTACAGCGGCCGGGTCGTAAAGCTAACGACGCTAACCACTTTACCTCCACTGCCCTACACGTCTGTATAGTGGAGTACTTTGTTAAGTAACAGGGGAAGCTTTGTAGGATTTGTGGTTCCATGCCGTGAGAACTTCACATTTACCATTACAAATTTACATCCATCCAACATATGGTAGCAATGCAAACTTGCTGTAAACTTTTACAGTTTATTAATTAAATTTGTCGTAATTGTATACATCACATGACTTTAATATGGTCTTAAGACACATTGCTTATCTATAAACGATAGTTGGTAATGCATTACTTAAAGTATAAACTACGTGATTAAGTGATGATGCTATTTTGTTTTGAAATGGCGCAAAAAGTAACCATTGAATTAAACTTGTCGCAAGATATATCCAAGCTTCGTTGGCAGTTGTAAATACGAACGTTGGGGACAAGCCATCTGAGCTCCATCATACCTTCCACTCTTACTGTGATATAGGCCAAGTTCGCGGAGGGGAGGTAACGTACGAGTAAATCACACAAAGTTCATACAAGGTCTAAATAAACTAACTCCATGGAGAATAACAATTTTTGAAATTCTGACAGTCGCTCACTTGCTCAAGAAATAAGCTGCCCTTTATTATTTTCGCAGTTTCAACGCGCATAATATTTTCTAGGAAGGTGCGGAAAAGGAAAATTGAGGATGGACTGTGTGTATGCCTAGCTGTTCCAAACGAACGACTGTCTAAAACCACCTTCACATTCTGCGCCCTCACCCAAATGTGAAGGTGAATTTAAAAAAAATTAACGTAGAGTCATATGACGAGGACTGAACAATTATGATAAGGCCTATTCATTAAATAATGTACTCGACATGTCCGTATATTTAAAATTGCCTTCGTTATGATTGAACACCCACACATGAGTTTGGTAATGTGTTGTTGCCAAATTATGTTTCTGGAAACAAACACTCGATTCGATTAACTCCAGTCTGAACCACATACCCGAGTTCACCACACCCCAAAATAATAAATTCTGTTTCTTACTAGTTAGTCAATATGAAGTCGTTAGTGACTGGCCGCTCAATAGTTCTGTGATGTTTAAAATATCCCAGTAAGTAGGTCAAACAATAATTCTGTAGCGTCCAGTCATAACAGTGGTATTTGCTCCAACCGTTGTAATGCAGCCAGACACAAAAACAAAACCATTTTCTTAAATTCGCCGACGAAAGACCCCATTACCAGTATCTGCTTTAATTAAGAAAGGCGGTCAACGAAGTGTTTTCTAATCCCCTCCCCAGGCATTTGAGGGAGGATACGAACCCCACCTTCCCACTTCCCCCCTCGGCCAATAAGTTTTCCCGTTGGACCCAGGCGCCAATAAACCCCTCCTGATACTATTTTTGAAAACTAACAGCCAATTCTCGTTGTCTTTAACAATATTTATTTCGAAATTCAAATTTTCTTAGCAGGCATATTTGGTCAAATATAAATGTTACCTAAATGTATACAAATTACTACAGAGATACGTACGTGTTATTTTAAATATTCTCCTGCAACGGCTTTTGTCTGACACAATTTTCACCTTGAACTCTTACATTCTACAGTACAGTGTCTGTTAATTGTGACACACTTGTACGTAAAGCAGCAGATAATCAGGATTTTCTTTAAAATCCTTTAGAGTAAGAATATAAATTACCTTGCAGTAACTAGTAACAAAATAACTAACAATTTTACAGGCCTCATTACATATAAGTACTCTGAGACAGGATGTGGCCCCGACCGCCATTTTGGTCAAGCCGATCTACATAATAACCAAGATTTCTAAGTTCCCCTATGGTGAAGGCCGTCTATCTGGATTCGAACCAAGACCTATTCAGGTACACACCCCTTCTCTTCTCCTACTGAAAATGTTGCTATAACACGTTAGTATAAACGAATTTCAGCTCGCCAGCAAGCAATATAAACTCGCCTCAAGTGAACGGGCGACCCTGCAATATTTGGACGACATTAGTACACCTTTTCACCGTGCGAGACTGAGTGTACTGCTCTTAACATTCAAACTATGTAAAATATACAGCCGTACTCTGTTAGGACGCCGCACTTCGACCACCACCAATACTCGCGTAAAAGCAGGGTTGGCGGAAAAGCGATTTTTTTTGTGTGTATTTGTATTTACGGATTTTCCAGCATAATGCCCGCAGCTTTACTGCGAGGAAATTCGACAAATGCCTTCATGATTAGTGCCGTTCTTTTATCTTACTTACATACAGACCTACATAAACAATCTTACCAGGACAGTTTATCGTGGTTCTTTTGTTTGTCGTTGTAACCTCCCAGCCAAAACAAACAATTCTGGTCTTTGCACTATTCTTCTATCGCGTTTGATCTCAGAGCTAAAGAAATTAACTTTACTGGAACTCTAACCCAAGACCGTTTTCTGGGGCTATGGCCTTTGTTCCCGTAATATCTTCGCCGAAGCCATCCTCTTTTGGGACACGAATTCAGGATGAATTCTCGTGTTTGCGATTTTCATAAATATCCCCATGGATAGAACGCTGAAATAGGCAGCGACAGTCACCTGCCATACCCTTATCTACTCGCCATTCAAAATAAATGTCTTGCCTTGTTCGACACAAAAGAACTTAACAAACTTCCACGTGTGGCAATAGAAATCGTGAATATCTACACACTCTGGGGAGTAATCTTACACTGTAGGCCTGCTCATCTTTTATACAGTCTCATTTTTAAGCAAAGAACAAACAAGTTTTGTGCAAAAAAGTTGCCACGTCTTGACCGAGTAATTTCGCTAATTCCCCAGTAACATCATCGCATTCACTTGTTCTACCCAAGTAACGAACACATCCTCAAGATATTAAAATTGTGCACCCTTCAACCATTTCACATCATCATCACCTATGGTGCATCGGCCCGTTTTCGGGCCATGACCTCCCCGCTTAGGAGAATTCTTGGTCTTTTGAAGCGTGCATTTGTGAGTAGTGATCAATCCAGAGCCATCTATCAGTAAATCAGGAGACTTGGGTGAGAAATGACCGCTGAATTTTGCTTACGAAACATCTCATTCATGCTCGTAAGGTTCTTTTACATGCCCTAAATCTACGACATGGGACCGCCGGCATTACTTCCCCTCACCCTTAATAATCCATCGACCTCGGCCGGAATTTAACCCGCGAACCTTAGGTCCAGTGGCGAGCACTAACCACTAGTCCACCAAGTCAACCATTTCATACCTTCGCAAGTTTCGTTGATGGTTTTTCTTTCAATATCAACTCAGAGAATTGTCGATGTCCAAAGAGTTGTCTCTGTAGCCGATGGTAATTAAATGTCACGGCGTTGTAATGCACTAATTTTAATGTTTAACGGCTCATCTATGTAGGCACAGGTGTTGACGGAATGCGGTTAGTAGGTGTAGTGTTTTACCAGGGGATTTTCCCTTTGAAAGTAAAAAAGATAATTTCTGTTTAAAGATTTTCGTTGGTGCAATGCGAGGTATACAAAAAAACGGTGTTGCGGGTTTTAACTGTACATTTCAGGCATACTTACCTCACAGCGTTCTGGTGAAGTTGCTAATTACGCAGAGTCATTTTAATACCTATTTAAATATTTTCACAAAAATTCATGATCATGAATCGAAATATTTACTCTCTCTTTTCATGTTTGTATACAACAGTAAGAAGTGTTCTTTGGAGAGCGACATTTGGAAAGGAGCTTACAAACCATACACTACTTTTGTCTAACGGTGGAAATGGGTGAGAATATAACGTCTGGTTAGTTCCAAAGTTTTAATGAGTCATACACAGTGACTTCAGACGTCATAACCATGATTCCCAAAAACAATACATGCATAATCAAACAATCGTGTTTATAGTACATTATGGTCATTCTCCTAGGCTCTTCTCGAGTCATACGTCAGAGCATGTAGTTCCCATAACAGATGACAACACATTCTCTAAACGCGACACGATCGGTGAAAGACGTACATTACTACAATTACTATTATTAGTACCATCTTGTTTTGTCATTTGCCCAACAGAACTGGCCAAAATTAGGAAAACTCCCATTCACAACAGCCAGTCTCAAGGCGGAATTTTTTATCCGAGACTTCCCAAATACGAAGTCTCAGTGCTAATCACTTGGTCAAGACGTTTGGTGTAATTTGTTTGTACCCTGCATCAAATATTAGGGTGATAAAATGATGGGCGGGGCGTGTAGTACATGGGGAGGGGGGAGATACATGTACAGCCTACAAAATTTTCGTTGGGAAACCTAAAGGTAAGACACTACTTGGGAGACCCGGGCACAGATGGTAGGATAATACTAAAGTGGATCGAAAGAAATAGGATGGGACAGTGTAGACCGGACACAATCTTCCCTCATCTACCTCAGCAAAGGTTTCAGTGGCGGGTTCTTGGGAACACGGCAATGAATTTCGGATTAAAACAAATGAATGGAATGTTTTGACGAGTTGGGCGACTATAAAACCAAAGCAGAATACATCACCCACGGAACGACATCCATGTCTCAGTTGCAGCAGAACTGAAAGGAAAATTCTTGGAAAATCGTTCAGTCTACAAGGAACCAGTTTCATTTGCGTGGACGCTAAACTTCGAGAAGTGCAGACTGACATTGGCAGCTGTTCGGACGCTCGGCGCCAGACGATAGGAAATAAACACAACGTTTACTGCAGACAGAGGTGTACGTCTCAGGGTCCCAGGGTAGTTATGCACCCAGCGCTTCACATACTGGCAAATGACCAACAGACCTACATAGGATGTGGCTCACACTCTGGATAAAGATTTCCTCGTGCAATGCCTCGTTCTGCATCTCGGTGTTTACTTGGGGCATCAAGACGACTTCTTTCTTTATGAAGATATTAAAACTTTACGAATGATGCTAATTTAAAAACAGGGGGTTATTACTGAATTTACTTATAAAAATAATATGGACTGCAGTATCTATTCCATCCCCCATATGACACTCTAGCACACTTACTGCTGATATGCATGAACGTGGTAGTTACACCAAGTAACAAAGGTTGTTCACTTCCAAAGATTATAAAATTACATAAGTTATGGCCATAACAATAAATGACGTCAACACACAATGCTTCGGTTTTAAAGAGTGTTTATAAGACAGCATAATTAGAATATCGAACAAATTATTTACTTTCAAAAACATGTTCCTTTTAAATAATTTCCTGGTTTTCTGTGCATAGATTTTTATGCAGATGCATTGGAAACGGATTTAGCTATGCTTACTGTTCGTGCTTAACATTTTAAACTCCAGTTACATCTGTACGTACCAGCTGTTGTAATAATAACCAATTGTGCATTTTACCAGCATAGTATATTCACGAGTTACCTATGATTCTCAGAATAAACAGCAATCATTGCCTTAAACAGCGTTAAATAATTCATATGTAAGAGTCGCGTTTTCTTTTCGGTAGGGGATGGATTATTAAATATTATTCAGACCAACGTCGGCTTCTTGAAAAGGTTAAATATGAATGTTGGCCCTCTTAAATTAGTAACTTTGCAAACATCACACGCGATTCGCAAAGCTTCCGTTTGTTATAAAAATGGAGAAAATACTCATCTTCCTAGATGGACTCACCTACTATTCAGGCTACAAAATGTCAATGCACTGTATCCTTTGCAAACTACCGCGCCACTCAAAGATTCACTAAGAAAACTAACGTCACACGACTAGTTCACCTGATGTCACGGAGACCATATTCACATCGGGTACCATAAAAGTTCTGTTAAGAGTTCAATAATTATTACTAGATTACGAAATCTTTCTTCGAAAAAGTAAGGAGAACTAAAACAACTTACAAAAGCAGATCCGATAAGATCATTCAGAAGCCTACTCATTTTTGCATTAACGTCACCGAAACAATTTCCTGGAAAACGGTGGGCAACAGGAAAAAGAGCAAATATTATTGATGGATTCTGTATTTAAAATAAGGTTAGGTAAATGTACCCTTGGTGTGGCGTTAAATAAATGCGTTTAGTTTATGCAAGGCGCCTCGTTGATTTACAGATGCACTTACTGCGTTGTAAACTGAGCAGACATTTGATGGAAAGGTGACAGAGGGACGATGATCAATGCTTTCCTTGGCGCACACTCGAGATAAGCTAGTTATATGCAAATACTGTGGGAATAAGACACAAATATGCATTCTTATAGACCTCTGTAACTTTTATTAAGGACATTTTTCTCTTTCAGGTAAACACTTCAGAGATACGCCGTAAAACATAAGGTACTTGAAGGTAAGATTACCATGCTAAGGTTCTCAATTCGTTCGTCATATGAAATGTTTTTAAAACAAAAAGCGACAAATGCACCCACTATAGGACTTATTTAGCTCTGTTAAACCTCAGTCTTTCATCACGAGTATCAGAAAGTGATTATATTCTGAAAGGCGTGCTTTTGCCCATATTACATGAACAATGTAGATGATTTCGCAATTAAAGTGTTCCTTCGAAAAAAATACAAACATTCAACTATAGAAGCAAAGAATATCTGGTAGAAGTTTACCAGCGTTTCAGATATCCTTGCTGCCAACTTCTGCCAGACTACACGGCCCTACAATCCAGAAGACAGCCATTTTCGTATGTCTTAATTTTTTGCTTCTGAAACGTCGGTAAAGTCTACCAGACTACACGGTGCTACAACCCAGAAGACAGCCATTTTCGTATGTCTTAATTTTTTGCTTCTGAAACGTCGGTAAACGTCTACCAGACTACACGGTGCTACAACCCAGAAGACAGCCATTTTCGTATGTCTTAATTTTTTGCTTCTGAAACGTCGGTAAAGTCTACCAGACTACACGGTGCTACAACCCAGAAGACAGCCATCTTCGTATGTCTTAATTTTGTGCTTCTGAAACGTCGGTAAACGTCTACCAGACTACACGGTGCTACAACCCAGAAGACAGCCATCTTCGTATGTCTTAATTTCTTGCTTCTGAAACGTCGGTAAACGTCTACCAGACTATACGGTGCTACAACCCAGAAGACAGCCATCTTCGTAGTCACCGCCGTGAGAACCTCAAATCGTACTACGATATACGACGTTGTAATATTTTGAGGTTATGTTTTAGGTATTTAACATAAAAGCAACAAAAATGTTACATCAAGTCAACACTGTAAATCCGGTCATGATTGCCCATGTTAATCGTATTAGTAATCCTCTGAGTTCAACAAAATAATCATTGACAACGAACTGGTTTGCATTTGGAAACGTACAGGATTCATATTTTGTTATTTTGTTAGTGCAATTGTTGGATTACGAGGTAAGACATCTTAAAACCAACAATGTTGGTCACATAACCTACATTGGTATATATATATTTTTTTATCTCTGCCAAAATGAGATATAACAAAGAATGACATAAAATTTATATTTGTACAGAAAGTTCCCTTTCAATTCATCTCTTAGAAAAATTAACATATTTACTGCTTACGACGATCAATGACACATTAGTTATGTTCGGAAAGTTACATGCACGTTGCTTCTGTAAGGTCTCCTGACATTTAAATGGCGTCTGGCAAACACGCAGCCCCGCGCGGTTGGCGACTTTCTCACTAAACACAACATGACCGATATTTGTGACCTGATGGTGCTGATTTCTGTTGACAGTCCGAGAAAGTGTGATTACGACAGCGACCTGGCCGTATATCCTGCATTTGTCATATTCCCTTCCAGTACCTTATTCACGTTCTTAATTAATATAGATCTCGAGACAAATTCAAATTAATTAAATTAATTAAATTAATTAAATAAAAGTGCTGTAACCAAGTATACAATTTCTGCAAAAATCTAACAAAGGATTCAAAACATGTATGATTTCAGGTTTTCACAGCGGTGAGTATGAATATTTCTGTCTTCTGGGTTGTTGCGCTGTGTAGTCTGGTCGATGTTGACCAACGTTTCAGAGGTCATACTGCCTCCATCATCAGGGCGATGAGTAAGAAGATTTCTGTCTTCTGGGTTGTTGCGCTGTGTAGTCTGGTCGATGTTTACCAACGTTTCAGAAGTCATTATGCCTCCGTCATCAGGGCGATGAGTATGAAGATTTATGTCTTCTGGGTTGTTGCGCTGTGTAGTCTGGTCGATGTTAACCAACGTTTCAGAGGTCATACTGCCTCCATCATCAGGGCGATGAGTATGAATATTTCTGTGTTGTTGAGCTGTGTAGTCTGGTCGATGTTTACCAACGTTTCAGAGGTCATACTGCCTCCGTCATCAGGGCGATGAGTATGAAGATTTCTGTCTTCTGGGTTGTTGCGCTGTGTAGTCTGGTCGATGTTTACCAACGTTTCAGAGGTCATACTGCCTCCATCATTAGGGCGATGAGTATGAAGATTTCTGTCTTCTGGGTTGTTGCGCTGTGTAGTCTGGTCGATGTTTACCAACGTTTCAGAGGTCATACTGCCTCCATCATCAGGGCGATGAGTATGAAGATTTCTGTCTTCTGGGTTGTTGCGCTGTGTAGTCTGGTAGATGTTTACTAACGTTTCAGAGGTCATACTGCCTCCGTCATCAGGGCGATGATCATGACGGTGGCAGTATGACCTCTGAAACGTTAGTAAACATCTACCAGACTACACAGCACAACAACTCAGAAGACAGAAATCTTCGATTCAAACCATGCGTAAAAATTAATTTAGCCCCGTACGTAAAGCAGCTCTCCAAAGTTACATAGCCTAAAGCCAATGCAAATTACAGTTTACAAATGGTATGACACAACAGCTCACACCTACGACGAAATGTGATTATCGATTTTTGTAAAAATCCGAAAAAAGAACCGAAGTATATGTCAGACTCCATTTATTCCTTTAGAATGAATCAAGTCATAGCTCTCATCTGTTGGAGGCTCGGATGAAGTGTTAGTTTTGGCTGCGGTGGAATAAGAGCTGCTGTTTTCCTGCTCCATTTTCTTAGAAATCTAGATTTGAACGTGTTTATGAAATTCGAGCTTTATCTTTGCTTCCCTCTTATATTTAATCCACAGAACGAAGAACTTGGGCTATTAGTAATATAAGATTAATACGTATAATAACATGAGTATTGCAGCTGGCTACAAACGCTTTGTTGGTTAAGTTCAGTCTATCTAGCTAGCAGCTTCGCCATGTTTTCAAATTAATATCAGCTTTGCTGATAATATGATCACCCCGAATGGATGACTTATAAACACAGTAGAGGCATTAACTTCGACGATTCTAATAAGTGTTTTAATTGAGTCACAATTTTCATAAT
Organism: Zootermopsis nevadensis; assembly: GCF_977971745.1. Classification (NCBI taxonomy): domain Eukaryota; kingdom Metazoa; phylum Arthropoda; class Insecta; order Blattodea; family Termopsidae; genus Zootermopsis; species Zootermopsis nevadensis. Next base: position 7,262,375 of record NW_028259192.1, on the reverse strand, counting down.
TAATTATATTTTGCATATTTTTTGCTATTTAAATGGGAAGAATAATATGTGGAGTGTAGAAAAACTGCGAAACATCAAAAAGAAAAATATGTAAACAAAACCATTAACAATTCACCTGTTTTCTTTGTTCGGTAAATTAAGCTGCCTTCCTCAAAACTCGCTTGAAATTGTTGGTGATTTTGTAAGCGGTGCTCACCTTGCCTACCGCTAGGGGAATATGTGCGTAATAAGGGGTAGTCTGTTCTTGATTGTAAGACGAGACACTGGTACTGGAAGCACCTAAAGGATTTAAATAAGTTATCACCTTAATCTGCATCCTTTTATCCGAATTAAAAGTCTGATCTGTTTCAAATGTGTCATTAACTATTCTTATAATTGTCTCATTTCCCCTATCTTCCTGAGTTTGATCGAAATCGGTCAAGTAAAGCCACCTCTGGGCACTCATACTTAACTATCAGTCGGATATACATGACGAAATCAATAGGTCTGCGAGATCTGAGGTCCATATGGCTGTAAATATTTACATGGTTTGTAACCTTATGGGTTGTGACGTCGTGTAGGTTGTTACAAACCGTTCGGGGGGGGATGTACACGGCTGATATAATGCTCACAAACGGCTGTAACTGCCTACACGACTACACGGCATGACATCCCAGAATACCTTATTCAAAGCCAACAGAAAATCTTAGACGAGTTTTCGGAGCGTATCAACATGTGTTCCGTTCCTAAGCGTTATACGAAACGGCGCAAACCGAAGGTAAGTAAATCGGGATATACCTGTGATGTGGTACCACTTTTCTTTAAGGTAATGGAACGACACCTAAAATATTTACCGTATGTGTAATACCAATCTGAAGCATCGCCTTGCCAAAGCTGGCTCTCAAGTCCATGCCAGCCAGAAGCTTGGCTATTTTAAACCAATTATACGAAGGCTGAGGCCTGTAGAGAATTCCGATGTCAGGGTGATTACAGATTTGGTCTTGAACGGTTGAGAAAGCGATCATAACCTACTTCTAACATTCTGCAGTCGTCTGGCCAGGATAAACGTTTCAAGTAAAGTTGGCACCGTGTTTCCGAATGGATTTCTGACCGTTCCCACCAAATTACTGGAACCAGATGTTTCGTAAGCAAAATTCAGCGGCCATTTCTCACCCAAGCCTCCCCTGATTCACTACTAGATGGCTCTAGCAGTCAAATCAAGACTGAGTAGAAATTATGCAGAGGCAGTGGGCTGGTCACTCACTACTCACACATTTACGCTTCAAAGTCTAGGAAAACCTCGGAAATGGAGGTGGCGAAGACCCACAATTGGGTTGTAGAGCAAAGCTTAAGTCGCATTTAAGATCTTCTAGCCGTGAGTACGAACATTTAATAAGCCGTTATGATAGACGGATTTTAATGAGTTTTGGATCAGAGAGTCGCAGTGTCCTCGCCTGTCGTACCTTTAACAGATTCCACAGAAAGTAATTCGATGACGACAGCGATTCTGGCAATTGAGCTGTGTCGCGTCATTACGTCCTCCAGCCCTACCGAAAAGTACACAAACTTCTAAACTGCATACTCAACTTTTACCAGCCACCATTCATTGCTTGCACTAAACGTGAGTTATTCTTGATAAACTGTGAGACTGTTTACAAACAATGTCTTATTTCTGGCAAACACCTTCTGCTACATCTACTATAAACGGTTTCACAAACTTTCTCCAAACAGTTTGTTGTGCTTAACAATGTAAAATTCCATAAAACAAGCCCTGCCCTTGTTTCTGCTTTTCAGGTTATAGACTCCCAATTCACAGATTGTGTCACAACAAATAACGCACAAAGCGCACATCCTACGTCTGTAAAGAAACACTCTTCTCGCCACGCTTTGTTATAACTCTGCACCAGCTGTAGGCTTTTTTGTGCTCATTTTGCAATAATATGTATTTATCAAGGACGAAATATTTACATTAATTAATCGCTTTCAACAAACACCCATTATCACAGACATTTGATACAAATCCGCTCTGAACCTTCTCTTTCATTGAACAAAGACAATGAACAATACTGCGTTCCAGGTAAGATGATAGGCGAGAGTCGCGTAAGGGGAAGGTCTCTTACCGCTTCCTAACCTTGTCCCTCATCCGGTGTCATTTCATATCACTGTTCTTTTTTTAAAAAAGAATGCAATAGCAATTATATTATTCTTTGCAGCGATAACGGTTTGGAGCGTCATTTTGGTAAGAATTTATTACACAAATAGTGTTAAATGTTACAGTTATACATGCTGCTTAAGTTCTTTCTGTACAAACGATTTGGGGCGGGTGCATATCTATTGGAACAGCGAGTTGACGGACTACCCATGAGTAAAACATTCTTTCGTGAGTTCTGTGACTTGTAACAGTAATTTATGTGAAGACACAGTTATCAAGTAAGAGTTTATTTGTTCGCGAGGCCTGGTGATTGGTGTGTATAATATAAAGTTACATTATATTTTAATTTAGTAAGCACAGAGCATTACAGTAATAGAGAAAGTACCAGAATGATAGCAGCAAATGTTTGGAGGACAGACAGTAACATTGCTACCACGTGTTTCAAAAGGAGTGGGAGGAGAGGGGAATTTGTTTTGACCGCCTCTCATCTTAGTTGGAATAGCCTATAGCTAAAGGTGTGAAATATCGCTTTACTTAGAAAAATGCGCCAACAAAATTCCACTGTTGAAGTCTGTGGTTCTCAACTGGGTATGCCGGTGGCGCGATCTTCTGCCAAATGCGCTGCGAGGCTTCAAACAAATAAATGATCTGTAATTAAATATATATTTTAGTAATTAGTTATATCTGAAACTTGGAAGCCGAAACTAGTGACAATGGTAGTAGCAGTTACTGTTGGTAGTGGAGTTATAAAAGTGGCCATGAAGTTACCTCGCCCTACTTATTGCTGCAAATAAATTCTTATGGGCTCCGTTTGTTGACAGAGTCTGCCACGAACAGTCTTAACGTTTGCGTATGCAAGGTTCTATATCGCACAATTCTTACGCAAGTTGTGTAAAATGTAGTGCTCATTGCTGAAAACAACTTACTTTGGGATAAAATGTTTATTGCTAGCAGTGACCCTAAAAATGGACAGATTTGTTACAAGAAAACGCGACAAGAAATAATATTAAACAAGAAACCTAATGCAAGAGCGAAAAACGAAAGTAAGATTTCTAAAAATAGATTTACTCATAATACATGTTTGTTATCTAATCTAATTCTGTTGCCGCAAAGAAAAGAATGATTATCCGAAATGTGTCGTGAACACCAAAAGACTGATAATCGCTTGTTTAACTTATCGTAAGCACGTAGCATCAAAAAGCTGCCGCTCTGCGTGGTAAGATTGTCATCCAGAGAACAATAACGTTCTGGTACTCAAAAACCGCTGCATACAGCGTCGGGTCCAACAGTTCCTGCAGAACTCACCACTTAAGTTTACAAATTAGCATGGCGAGTAATTTATTTTCAGATAAATAAATATGTAGATAAGTAAAGAACTTTGTACGATTTGAGGTTATCGTGGCGGTGATTCTGAAGATAATTATGTGGAAATAAATTGTCGTGGCCTAATTCACGGTAATATTCCGGTATTTGTTTGGAAAGTTCGAAGAAAACCACTATTAAATTACTGAGAATAGCAAGTTTCTGGGCTGATAGTTGAAGCCGCAACCTCTTAAATATAAAATAGGATAACAACTAGATCTGAACGTCAAGTGGGAGAGATGAGACAGATTTTTAATGGTAGCATTGTATCTATAATCTCCTTTAACCTTCTACAACACAGTGGTTACTATATATACCCTGCTTTAACATTCGATAACTCTTCATTTTGTTCGCAGATGTATTCACGAGTTTAGTGCGATTGTCAGAATAAACAGCAATTATTTCCCTAAACATCATAAACCATTTCATTTTGTAATGAAGATGCGTTTTCTTTAATTTTTAAATATTATTTAAATGAATCTAACCCACTCTCTTTTCGTGCATCTGCGTTCGACCAGACACCATTAACCTCATTCTGTAGGCGAGCCCTAAAAGAAGTTGTCGATTCGGTTGTAGCAGACCTCGACAAAAGTGTGACTCGACGGGGTTGGGGTCCGGAAACTGTGGAGGCCAAACCACAGGAGCTTCGCAAACGTCAAATGATCATAAGTGCATTACAGGTGTTGAACAATACGGGCCCATTATCATGTAGCAACCAACATTTCATATAGGATTTGAGACTTTCGCGGCGAGTACAACAAATAAAATCTTCTCGGGCAATCAGCCGCGTCAACTGGTTACCGTAGTAAACCGACGTTTCGGGAACCAACTCTGTCCCCATCATCAGGGTTCTGTCGCGACTTCCGAGGTATCCAGTCACATCAGAACCCTGATGATGGGGACAGAGTTGGTTCCCGAAACGTCGGTTTACTACGGTAACCAGTTGACGCGGCTGACTGCCCGAGAAGGTTTTATTAACCAACATTCCGTTTTGCACAGCTTAGAAAATTGAAAAATCAGAAGCGAAGTATTTCTGAGCAGAAACTGATCACGCCTTTTTGACTTGGTCAGGCCACTCTGTTAAACGGTATTTATTTCAAACAAAGCCTGTCTATTTCAATAAAACAGCTGAAATAAAAAAGTGTCATATAAAAGTTGTAGCTCTCACGTGTTTGAGACGATCATAGAACACTGAAATTAACTTATGTCAGAATACAACGCGCCTGTATGTGACACTCCACACACACACAATACCAACATTGTTTCTACTGAAAAAAAAAAGAAACGTTCTGGTAAGCTTGCGCAATGTTATCATAACCTTCACCAGTTCTGCTATCGGGCTACATAGATTAAATCAACACAATTCAGATATTTTTACCGAATGTCGGGGCCGAGTGGTTCTCACTCCCACTTTGTATTTGAAGGTTCCGAGTTAAAATCTCGGCATGGAGACCAATTATCGTCACTGAGATTTTTTGTGTATTTCCACAGCCCCTCCAAACAAATTCCGGGATAGCACCTTCTACGACACGATCGCTTCCTCCCACATCTTTTCTAATTCATTATTCATTGATCATCTATCATTCGACGGTTTACAGCCTGAGTTACTCACTTCGTAGATAATTAAATCATAAATTATAAAACACATAACATTTATAAAAAAACAAATTGGAGCTTTTATCACTCTTTGTTTTGGAAAAATTAAGAGCGTAGAACCAGTAGGTCGGAAGACCTGCATCTACAACAAATCTGGAGATAATATAATAAAATAATAATGTATAAAAGCCAGTTTGATATTTGCGTCATGGTTGTTAGTGGACCCTACGTAATTTTGCACCCTTCCAGGAGATAGCATTACTATGCACAAGGAACATCCTGACATCTTACAGAAACAGAGAACATGACCATTTACACAAATTTTCAACAAAAATCACGTTGTGAAATAACGTAGTACGTAGCACGGCTCATAGTATTTAATGCTGTTTTCCTGTAAGGCAGTAAACAGTGCGGACAAACGAAGGAGATGGAAGAAGGGAAGATAAAGATACAGTGGAAAGGAATATGAAGTGACCCTTATTTTCTTACAGGAAATGCATTGAAGGCTGGTTCGTCCGGTCCGCGTAGTACTGCAAGCCCATTTGCCATGGGAGGAAGGGAAGTTATTGTGTTTTTGAATGTTAAATCTTGCGAGGTGAGAAACAGAAAGAGAGAGACTGTTCGAAACAAGTCAATCCTTGGCAGGTTTGCAAAAGGTCACCTGGCGGAATCAAGGGCGGTGTTTACATGCTGGAGAAAGGAAATGTGTTATAATTCATCCAAAACGGATGTATAGCATGTGGTCCATTACTCATTACATTTCATGCAGTGCCAGCTAGCCACTTCGGGAACACTGCAACGTTCAACTGTTCAACCTGCGAATTGCAGTAAAACTAATTCGTTTCTCCCATCGTTTCACACTCTGCTAGTTCTTCATATCTAATCGTTGGTTCAACGGATTCTTCCAGCCACCTCGCGTTCGTCCCACCAACTTCTGTCACAACATCGATGTTAAAAAAAAATCAGTTGGCGATCGAGTACAGATTAAGGAGATGTTTTGAGTCGACCATACATTTACTCTTCATAATGTATTAAGTTAATTAGCGCATGATAAAAATCTTTTCAGCTGATTATCGCTTTTTCGAGGGAGCGGAGCAATTAAGTGACCCTTCAGAGTTTTAATTAACAGTTAATTCTGTTCTTTTTCCTGTGTACGCATGATAACTTAAAGACAATTATCATGGCTTAGCAATTATGTGGCTTTATCCGTCTGGCAACGATTTTGTGCACTTAACGTTTATGAGCTATGCCTTAAAACCAATGGTATTCAACCTTTTTTGTTCGCGTACCCCCAAATATAATTTCTCTTCAAGTTTGTACCCCCAAAGTTATGCATAGTATATAATCTACATCTAAAATAAATTAAATAAATTACATTACTGATTATTCAGTGTTTATCATAAAATAATTTTTTTTTAAATTTCGCGTACCCCCGAAGATGTCTTCGCGTACCCCAGGTTCAATACCACTGCCTTAAAGCAATGTAAACTGCCAGTCAATAACCAGGCAGCTGATGACCTTTCCAGGAAATTTCGATGACAAGACTTCTCAATAAATGCAGATCCGAAAACTCCTGGCTGCATTCAAACACACGTATGTCATGCTGGTTTGCAGGCCAACCACATAGTGGAATGGCATTCTGTTATTGTGCACTCTTTGCACGAAGTGCATAGGGACAACGCATGATGGGCTGGTCGAGTCCGTCCGCCTGTCCAGTCGTTTTTATTTGAGAACTGGACGGATTTGGACAAAATTTGATGCAGAGGTCGTGCTGTTCTGCATGACCTCAACATTGTACGTTTGAATATCCTGCGAGCAGTAATAACAAAATGGCGGATGCCATGTCGTGAGACAGAAATGAGTTCGGCGATCTGGTGGCCCAAGTGAGAACTATCGAACAAGGCGGATTCAATACCCTTGCATCCACGCTGCAGAGAACACACGAAGATAGACGTGTATTCCGTTACGGAATCCGCCTTCCGATCTTGTTAATTTGTAATGCTTTCGATATGTCCAGGAGCTCAATTCAAATTGCCTATGTCCCAGGCACAGGAATGGCAATCGGAGTTGGATTTAAGGACACAAATTGTTACAACTGAAATAGCTGTCTTCTGGGCTGTTGAGTCCTCTTTTTTAGTCGAAGTTTACCGACGTTTCTGACATCTTTGCTATGTACATCACCAAGGCGATGATGGAGGCCAGTACATAAATGGCTACGTTGACCCCAAAGGCATGTTTCATCACGGATAAGTGTCCTATCTCTCTCAGGAATTCAGCGGTCTAGCCGCAGCCAGACATTTCAGTGCGACAATCCGGCTCGTGACAACAGTGCAAAGTCCAACATTTTGCTGTTAGAAAATAAAGTCGGTTTATGTAGTTTGAGAGGTTATTTACTGACACAATATCAACTGTTAGAAATAAATGTACTTCTTTTGGGAAATATAGATTGTAAGGAATATAAAATGGAGACATTCATTGCAAGAATGGCTGTAAACTAAAAACTTCACCTCCCTCCCAGATTGATAAAGTCTCACTTTCTCTGTGCGATATTTACTAGACCACGATGTACACGTCGGTTGAGGAGATAGCGAAAACACATCATAAAATCAAGGATCACTTTAAAGCACTGGACGGACAAACAAAACCCTCTTTTTTACAATGGTAAGAGATGAGCTCGGAATTCGATCTACACTAAAAGTAGGAAGGCAAAGGTGCTATTCATCTGGGTTTTGACACCGTGTAAACTCGTCGGTAGATGCCAACGTTACGAAGAAAGACGATGTTTTCATCTTGAGGGCTTTAGAAGGAGAATTTCTGCATCTACCGACAAGTCTACACGGCGCCAAACCCTAGAATAACAGCATCATCATCTTCACTCCGCGTAAATATGAAGCAGGAACACAAGACAAGCAGGAAATGCAATCAGAGATTCAATCCACGGACCTTCGGAATGTAATAGCCATGGTCTAAAGCTCTTAATGATATCATGCATGCTTCCTGTGACATTTGATATCACCCCATATTCCATATCACTGACGCAGGATTAGTTAAGTCTACCGATACCACAAACCACACTTTAAAGCGAGCACACTAAGTCACATGGATAATAAACTGTTCTAGTTACGTCGTTTCTACAATTAGCTGCCAGATAACTTATCATTCCGACCGCCAGACACCAGAGTACATAATGCAAGTACGATACACGACACTGTTACCCTGTGGTGAAGTTTATCAGACGTGAACATTTAAAAGCTAACTGAAATCAACACAAACTGTGCGGTATACATTATGATCGTAGTTTTAATGAATCAGCTGATTGACTGACCCTGTCTCACTAAGTGACTGATTTCCGAACCGGTGTCGTCATATCTCAGTAACAAAATTCAAGCAAAGAAACTCTATAATAAGCCAGCTTCATCCAACTCCATTAATTCTACCTAGCTAATATAAAAAAACAGAGCCTGCTCCATGGTCAGCCGTCTGGACATTTCACGACAAAGTGTAAACACATTGAATCTTGCAGGTATAAATTCGTGGAAAAAATGTTATCCGAATGACTGTCCCATTTCATAGTCACTAATTCAATATACGAAATAGAAGTTCCATACAAAGCATCTAAAATATCTCTAGAAGGAGAGAATCCAAACTCTGGTTAAGTTCATCAACAACGTGTCTGATCGATAAGAGATACTAAACATATTTTAAGCATCGGTTGTAAACTAGTCTTACAAAAACTTCCAATTTCGTAACAACGAAAACAACATATTTCTTTCTTATCAGTGTAAGATACACAACTGCAGAATGCAGACGATTATGATACACAGAGTTTATACAGGCCATGTTTCTGGAATTAATTCCACGCTGTAATTTGAGAAACAAAACCTTTTGAATCGAACACCAAATGAATTCAGATCAGAAGAACCAATACTTCTAAGTGAGACAACTGTTCTTGTAAGGACCAATACACACATTTCAAATCAAAAATAAAGATAAAAGTTCAGGTAAAGTTATCTCCGGTTCTATACCATTTACGCAACATGCCATGAAGATTGCGGTAATGGAGAAGCTCCATCTTTCTTTAACCTCGGTAAAAGATTGAGATGAGTGGTCAGCTTTGACCAGGTGAAGGGGGCAGAAGGCGAAAGAGACAGTCGCCTGAGTGGGTTCCAAGATGGTATGGATACACAGTTAGGAGACAAATCTTTCGCCATTGCCGTGAATAGAATCATGGTTGTCCAGCCCGTGGACAGTCACTACACCGACTCCTCGTAGATCTACATTTAATTTATCTACATTTAATTTAAAACAAGCTAGTGTGAACAGACTATTAAATTCGCAAACGAACTGTTGAAACAATGTAATCCAAGATCACTGTTATAACCATGTGATGAAAGACGCTGCAGACATAAACAGGAACAGAAAGTGTTCGTCGCTCACGCTAAACCCGAAGATCAAAATTATAGATCATCCATCAATTAACCTGTTGTTTTAAATTAACGTGAAAACTTCGTATTTCGCCCTCAGTGGTAAACACATAGAAAGAAATATACGGCCTTGTAGATAAGCAAGGGGATATAACAGTGGTCTGGTTATTTAGCTACTAATTACAGACAGCTTCTTAATTTTGAAGTCATAATGGAGCATACCAACTGCGCATTATATTCAATAAGTGGCATGGGTTTCTGTCTGCACCAGGTCTCGACAACCTTTACGTAACTCGGGGCTGATCTAGTTTTCTCCTCATGACCCGCGCCATTACACAAGACAAATACAGGCTGCCAAGAATTGCCAATTACTCAGAAAAATTAAGGAGCGACGTTGACGAACAGAACATAATCTGCCGCCAACAATACAATCATATGGAAGGCATTTAAAGATTATCATTTGATCTCCAGAGGCTTTAATCGAAAATGTTCTCAATTCCTTCCTCGTTATTGTCCGTCCCAGATAAAAGCACATTTATACGACAAATTACAGAAACAGCAGAGGAAAAAAATCAACTCCAATACGTACAAGTGCAGGTGTGAGGCGCGCGGGGCCCTGGGCCCTCGTCCATAGAACTAAATGGCGGGATCATGTTTAAAATAATGTAACCAAATCGAAGTTCGGAATTTATTAGGATCATGGCCTTAGGAAAGGAAATCTTTTAATGTACGTGAAACAGTTCGATTACTTGACGGTTATGATGATGAAGACAAACGTACCTTTGGTGTATTTAGCGACGCTGTTCTTAATGAAGAAGATACTAACTAACTAACTAGATGGCTTAGGGAACCCGAAAGTTCATCACCGAATTAACCAAAGTCCTCCACCGGTCCCTGACCTGGGCCAGGAAAATCCAATACCCAAATGAAGACGAGAATGAAATTAAATTTAAAAATGGTAAGTACACAATGATCTGGAAGGAGGAGGTGTTATTTAAGTGTATGTTATATTCCGTCAGAGGTTACGAAAAATCATTTGATGATGATGATGATGATGATGATGATGACATTCAACTCCAAGTTAAACAGTCCAGATGCGTTGTTGTGTCGCACTGCTGTTTGGAAATGACCGTTGCAACACAGCTGAAGAATTTCAGCTTCGTTACCACAGCAGCCAACTGCGCTAGTTAATTGGGCCCGCAATGTCACGCAGTGTTCGTTCACACATCTGGGATACTAGGCGAGGAACACCGGGAACGTACATGTCCATATAGGGCCACTGGCAAGTCACCTCGCCAACAGCTGCTTCCGCGTGACCTTAGCCTGAATGCCATCTGACGATTAACTTTTAAGTCAACGTACAACCTGGGGACTGAAGGATGCGACAAATTCAAAACACGCGAAATAATAAAGGGAGGCCAAAGTTCGAAAAGCCACTGTAGCAACTGTCATGTAAACAAACAAGATACCTTACTGCGCGTGCGCTTTGATAATGAGGCGCCACACTGGAGAGTTCAAAACCGGAATGCGTATTTGCATAGCCTAGCTACATCCAGCCTTTTAGCTGAGCGATTCTGCAGAATATAAAGCAATAAAAACATTTTAATTGTGTAAAAAATTTGTCGTTGTTCATCATGAGTTAATTAAACTGAATACTTCACCAATCAAGTTATCAAAAAATCTTTAATTGAAAACCTATTCTTTTGGGGCGACGGAAAAAGATTGAATATGAAAATGTCACTTTCAAGTATGAAGTGAACAGCGTCAGGCAGAACCGTGGATTGTTATTTTGGATGGATAACATAAAAATTGAAGATTGCTGTCTTCTGGGTTGTTGCGCCGTGGAGTATGGTAGATGTTTCATTGCCCTGATGACGGAGGCAGTATGACCTCCGAAACGTTGGTAAACATCGACGAGACTACACAGCGCAACAACCCAGAAGACAGAAATCTTCATACTCATCGCCCTGATGATGGAGGCAGCATGACCTCCGAAACGTTGGTAAACATCTACCAGACTACACAGCGCAACAACCCAGAAGACAGAATCTTCATACTCATCGCCCTGATGATGGAGGCAGTATGACCTCTGAAACTTTGGTAAACATCGACCAGACTACACAGCGCAACAACCCAGAAGACAGAAATCTTCATACTCACAGCCGTAAAAACCTCAAATCGTACAACATAAAGATGACTGTCTTCAGTAGCGTTATGTCTACGGCAAGTACGTTTCCGTTAGACGACTTCTACTGTGTTCTGGAATTCTGATCCATGTAGTCTGCTAGACGTTTACCGACGTTGCAGAGATGCTTGCCGTTAGTAAACTTCCACTACACTACACGGCGCAAGATCCCAGAAGAGGCATTCATACTCGCCACAGTGAGAACCCGATATAATTTACATCCAAGTCTCATTAGTTAATATTTCACACCTGTAAATAAACGAAGGCAGGGAGCTCACTCGGTATGGTGACCGGGGTTCGAAGCTCGATTCCCGGCAGAGAAGAGATTTTTCCCTCTGTCACCGCGTGCAGACAGCCTCTGGGTCCCACCCAGCTTCATGTACAATGTACGTAATAATTGGGCGATGGGGATATTTCCCCGGGGCGTGAGGTTAGGTTAGGTTAATTATGTGTGGGGCTACACCTCTACATCCTTACATATTTCCATGACCTTCTGCTCAATTAAGCTCCATGGACAACTTCACCTTCACCTTCCCTATACAGACATACCTCGGATATATTGCGGGTTCGGTTCCAAAATACCGCAATAAAGCGAGTCAAACGAATGTTTTGGTTTCCCAGTGCATATAAAAGTTATGTTTGCACTATACTGTAGTCTATTTAGTGTGCAATAGCATTATGTCTTAAAAAACAATGCGATAACATTGCGAGAATTACCAAAGTGTGACACATGCTGTTGGAAAAATGGCGCCGATGGACTTGCTCGACGCGGGGTTGCCACTAACCTTCAATTTGTAAAAAAAAACCGCAATATCTGCGAAGCGCAATAAAACGAGGTATTCCTGTATATATAAAGCGTACGGATTCTAAAACTTCACAATATTAAAATATATAAAATGAGTAGGAACAATCTACGTCTGTTCTATCCAGTCAGGAACTGAAGCCGATCGCTGAACCTTATGAGTACTGTTCTTGTACGTATCAATGCTACTTCCATCTCATTCTCGAACTTCTAAATGGTCGATGTTAAATCGACGTGCGCATTTTTCATTACCTTCACTTAAGCCATATGCCAACTCCACGGGGATTTATTGTCAAAACATGAAGCGCCTCGTAACCAACGGCGAAGCGTACTTCTACAGAATAATCCGTTTGAAATTACATTAAAGTAAAACATTATAATATTCTAAGTACTCACTGACACTAAAGGCGTCTTTACCTCACATGCCATTTCCGTATTCCCTTACAATCTTACTGTGATGTAACTCAGGCTCGCAGACGGTTTTTTATTATTAGTGTTCTGTCTGACGACAGGTCCGTTTCCTCGGCAATTATGATTCAGAAGTGGTTTGCCATTGCCTTCTTCTGTATGTAAATGATGATGAATGTGAAGTAATTGTTGAAATGCCACAGAGAAACCGGGGAAGCCCCGGAGGAAAACTCCGTGATACCTGGACTACGGCCTTGCCCAACACAAGTTATAAATTTGGGCACCACCGGGAATCGAACCCGGGACCCCAGGATTACAAGGCCAGCGTTCTAACCGCTAGACCACCGTGGCGGTGCATCCAGTATACTCAGTCTTTTCTGTTCTGGAAAGCAGAAACACGATAACGTTTTATTATGCATACCATTTCCTGAATACATTATTTTCTTAATAGAGTAGTGAAACTCGTCTGCATATGTTGTTGTGACACAATAGCACTGCAATAATTAACCTTTCAAGCACATTCAGTTACAACACAGAAGCGATTAAACGGGTAGTGAGTAAGATTTGTGCGAAAAAGCACGATTTACTTAACTTACAGAACCTACGTAGTTTAGACACTCACGTTTATCTGAGAATCTGGAAGGAAGGAGCGCCCACTAAAACGAGTCAAGACAGCGATCGAGGCGCAGGCACACGGAAATGTTAAACTAAAATACACGTCAGCGAGTAGTGAGTCTCAATGGTAGGTTTGTATAAGTATGCAATTGATTGAAATCCTCCCATTTTGCCTGGCTTCCGTTAGTAAGAAGGGAGAAATACTGTTCCCTTTTTCCTTATGTAAGTCCTATGACGTAGATAAGATATTGCCAGTTTTTTTTTTATTCTCAAAAACACCTACGCTAAAACAAGTTCTCGAATCAGATGATTGTGCAAATTACGTCTGACTGGTGGATAATATAATTTCTTGCAAATACGATTCCAACTTCGAAAAACCGCCGTCACACACTACAGATTATCCTTTTCTGAAAACGTAGCCCGGAACAGTATCCTCAAGTACCGACGCCCTGGCATTTAGACACACTTGGCAGAGAAACAAATTATCAGGCTCAAAATTTGTTGCACTTCGCCTACTACTGTTAGTATAATGTAGTTCACGAGGTTATGATAAGCTGGGTATGTAGCATAAATGAGGTAAATAGAGATAGAATAGTTTTTTTGTGGGAAACCTCTTCGAAAATGTTCCTTTGGAAGACTGAGTAAACTGGGTGGATTTTGACATTAGAGGTGATAAAATATCGGTTTATACTATCACAGTGCCAGTTGCTGATTCTGGAAAGGTTTGTGGCAACGGCTGATTCAACATGCAACAAAATCTTCCATTGTCTGAGCCGTATTTGATATACATGACGGCTTCAGTTCAATGGGCACTGTTATACTGCCAGACTTTCATACAATTTTATTTTAAAATTAGTGGCAATTGCTGGGATCGAAAATCTTGAATACTGCAATAGTAAGCCTAGTAGACTAACGCGGCTGCCCCGATGGTCCGCTGGAAACTACAAGTTTATAGTACTCGAAAGGTCCCAGGTTCGATCCCAACTGTTGCTACAAATAGTAGAATAGTAAAGTAATTATCAATATAACGATAACCGATCATCTGAAGAGACGAGTAGAGCCAACGTCTGCAAGGTTCTGTAGGGCCCTACAAACTGTTAAATATAGGGCAATGCCCTCCACATTCTTGGTAAACTCAGCGCACTAAATAAACATAAGAAACTACGCCTTTTAGTATTTAGTTAAATATTCGCCACATCGAAAAACGTTTTATGTACAAAGATGAACAATTTCAAAAGTTACATTATTTCAAGATTTCTGTCTTCTGCGTTGTTGCGCCGTGTAGTTGGTAAACATCTACCATACTACATCGCCCTGATGACGGAGGCAGTATGACCCCTGAAACGGTAAACATCGACCAGACTACACAGTGCAACAACCCAGAAGACAGAAATCTTCATACTCAGCGCCATGATGATGGAGGCAGTATGTCCTCTGAAACGTTGGTAAACATCTACCAGACTACACAGCGCAACAACCCAGAAGACAGAAATCTTCATACTCATCGCCCTGATGATGGAGGCAGTATGACCTCTGAAACGTTGATAAACATCGACCAGACTACACAGCGCAACAACCCAGAAGACAGAAATCTTCATACTCATCGCCCTGATGGAGGCAGTATGACCTCTGAAACGTTGGTTAACATCGACCAGACTACACAGCGCAACAACCCAGAAGACAGAAATCTTCATACTCATCGCCGTGATGATGGAGGCAGTATGACCTCTGAAACGTTGGTAAACATCGACTAGACTACGCAGCGCAACAACCCAGAAGACAGAAATCTTCATACTCATCGCCCTGATGATGGAGGCAGTATGACCTCTGAAACGTTGGTAAACATCTACCAGACTACACGGCGCAACAACCCAGAAGACAGAAATCTTCATACTCACCGCTGTGAAAACCTCAAATCTTACATTATATTATTTCCTATTCCAATTTTTTATGATGATCTGCTTCTGCATACATCCGTAAGTTGGAGTTCATCTTGTGCTATAGAAATCATATTGAATCAAACATTCACCAAACTTAAATTTTCCGGATAACGTTAATGTTGACATCAAGTATGAGTATTGAGACTCAGATTTGGCCGGTGAACGACCCATAGGAACTGGCACTTACGAAGACGGTTAATGAAGCGTTTCGTGCATACGACTATGCCCCCGCAAATGAACCAAATTTAACTATCCCCTCGAAGGTTCTACAGGATATAAAGGGACTTGAAGTTGGCAAAGACTGAGACTGAGCAGAACGTTGAAGCACGAGTAAATAGAAACTTTGACGAGAAGAGGCCAACCGCCGAAGTTTTCCTAGACGTGGGGAAAGCCTTCGATACCATGTGAGTCAAAGTCTCCTTTACAAGTTTGCATTTTAACATTCGCCTTACTTGGTAAAACCTACATCCGTTACTCCCCCCGGACGTTTCGAACGTCCTTCTAGGCAGCCACATACACGCCATAGCATACGATCTCGTATACTTCAGTGTACTCGTCTATCCTGTTACCTTCAGTCTGTATATAAATGACATGCCAACACCGTCCCACCACGACGAACTAACAACGGATCTCGTAGTGACGCCCGTCACTTACCAGAAGACTTACATGAGCACTGGCTACGGGTCTGGCGGATTGCTTTCAACGTCTCGATGAGCACCGTGGAGCTTCTTGCTAAAGTTGCGAGAGGCTCAGGCCAGTCAAGTTTTTTCAGGGAGCCAGTAGAATGTGTCGAAACAGAACGCCATCTTGGGGGTGAACCTTGATAAGCGGCTAAGATGGATGACACATGCCAACCAGAATTGAAAAACTCATCTCAAAGAATGGGCCTGCCAGGCCTACTTCTTAATAGGAGAAGTAGCTTGTTCATAAGGAAGATGTATTGGTTCATAAAAACTCTTCCGTCCTATGGTGGACTAAGCACACCTAATCTAGTGGTCCGCTGCTAGCAGCCATGTTCCGAAGCTGGAAATGTTACAATCAAAGTCAAGGACACCGAGTTTTAAAAGTTTAAGGGGTGGTGCGGTCTGCTTTATAACCTAACCCGCACACAAATTCGGACACTAAAAACGCAGCCGACGGCACAAAAAGTGAAAGATACAAATGGATTGGAAACTGAGTGCCTCTGCGGCGATTTAATTCCAAGAACATCCTTAACGAAAACAGAAGCGACCACATACAACTAAATTACCTCCACTACTAAAAAAATGCTGTGGAGGGAAGTATTATCGAAACAATTTTTCTGGTCTCAAATGAGTACCTATTTATACTGAATAAGAAAGATAATGTGGATATGGTTTAAAAAATAAAGTGCAAGTAAGAGGAGTTCGGGGGGTGTTCAGCTCCCCCTGAAATCGTTCAGCGGGTGCCCTGCTGCTCTTTATCAAAGTAGCTTCGCTTTGCGACTAACGCATACTGGTACACGTTAAAAATAATAATAATAATAATAAACTAAAAAACTCACGTATGATTGGTGAGTATGAAGATTTCTGTCGCCCTGATGATGGAGGCAGTATGACCTCTGAAACGTTGGTAAACTTCTACCAGACTACACAGCGCAACCCAGAAGACAGAAATCTTCATACTCATCGCCCTGATGATGGAGGCAGTATGACCTCCGAAACGTTGGTAAACATCGACCAGACTACACAGCGCAACAACCCAGAAGACAGAAATCTTCAAGAAAACTCACGTGTATCTGCAAATTCCATTGATTGCGACCAGGTCAGAGCATCAACTAAGAATTTCGATTCAAAGTTACCTGGTGTGGGTGGCCTATAAGTTCGGCAAATTGGAAGACACCTGTGTCTTCCACGGGCTTTCTGCAGGCACACATTTAACAGAGGATGGCTGATGCCAAGCAGGGCAGTTGAGCCTCCTCCACTGCCAAGTCAACGCAACGATGGCAAATTCCGGGGTACAGTTGAAAAGGGGCACGGGTCGCATACCCCAATCACAGAGGGCTTCAACGAAAAAACCTCCCCCCAGTCGAATATGCCTTCAGTTAAAGCGATCGAAACTTTCTGGGGTTAAACCTAGACTTCCATCCAACCAAAGTACTTTAGCAAAGGACACATTACGTAATGAGAGTCTCCTCCCCCCCTTAACAGCAACAACCCTTAGTTTGAACATGTCAAGCCATAATTCTAAGACAAGCCCATCAGCGTAAACACGTGGCTAGTTTTGTTTTCAAAACGCTGTATACCATTTCCAGTTGAGCAGAAATGGTTTAACCTGCAAATAACCTGCAATACTTCGCTTTTCAGATGGTCCGTTCCCAATACACATTAACCCTGAAGATATCAGCTAAATTTTAGGGGTCGTCAACCTTTTTATACCTACCGCCACTTTTGTATCTTTGTTGATGGTAAAATTTCCTTACCGCCCACCGGTGCCGCACGTACTGCCCACCACCATGAAAGGGGTACAGCTCGAAGACTGAGTGATGGCCGCCGTCGTTATGCGCACTAAACTCGTGTCTTTGGCTACGGAGCTCATTCGTTGCTCCCTCGTCCACGAGTATACTTCGAGACGTATCCGGGTATCTATATTCAAAGTTTAGAGATGTAATTCAAAAGTAAATTGCAAAAGCATATTTTAAAAAGTCAAACTCGCGAAGTTGTTAACAATGTATTCGATATATGAAGGAAGAACCAAATTTGTAACAACAGACAAAAAACCCCACCGCCCACCATGAAAGCTTGAATCGCCCACTAGTGGGCGGTAGGGACCAGGTTGACGACCCCTGAGCTAAAATGTTGACCCAAACACTGGAAAGCCTACAAAATTCGACGCGGCTTATACCCGAAAGTGATGTAATAGTATGAAAAAGCTGAACAGCAGACAGAAAGCACTCCTGTGTGTACGTTTCACAAATTTCAACACTAAAAATCCAGCAATTCTGGATGAATAGCTCAGTGGAGAAGTAGAGGATGTGTTCCGTCTAAAATACCATCTTGCACATGAACACCAACACGCATACAGGGAGAAAACCAACGGCAATATTGAATTCTTTCGCCCGTAACCCAATGTTGCAGGTAATGCACTGAACGTAACCAATGATTTTAATTGTAATTGCAACTGTTTGTCGCTCTATGGGAACCTGTCACTTCCTGTGTCCCGAATTTCTGTTTCCAGTCGGTGTACTGTTGCGTTATTCGACGTTTCCTTGTCAGGATACGCACTGCTAGACACTTCAACAACAGCAGCATGGTCGCAATTGCGGTGGTCGTAACTCCAGTGTCACTGGGGAGGCTGGGAGTCTATTACATTGAGCTGGAGCTACTTCTGATTTAATTTGTGTACCGTTATTGGGATCAGCTTTAATTGGGACATCCTGCAGTTCAGCTTGGTCGTCATCACGCGCTCACACCTTGTACACTAAGAAAGAAGATGCACGAAGTATTGGCCGGTTTATTTTCAACCAGTTTCCACGCGGCTATTGCATAGGTGATTTGCAGAATGATAATGACTATCATTAATAAACGCAGTTGGAGGAATTCCTTCCTCAGTGAGGCATTTTAAAAACTGTGACACAGGCTGTAGAGCAGGACTCCGTCTCTTCAAGTCGGGAGACCCCTGAGACGTTCACTGCTGGGTTGTCTGATGTTAATAATTCTTACGATGGGGTGAGACTATGAATCAGTGAAGGAAATACGGCTACTAACGGGAAAACTGGCCATCTCCCAGGTGTTACGAGGGTGAATATGGAGCGACGGGGGAATACCTGAAGAGTCGGAGAACAATCCGACACAGTGCCACTGCGTCCATAACAAATCCCACAAGGACTGCCATGTCGCACCAGATGACAAATCACATCAAACCCTAAACTCCAAAGCCCAAAATGGCACATTTATCAAGCAGAAACGGATGTAAGCAACTTCCTTATGAACTGATAACGACATACGCTAACGCACACTGGAAGTAAGATACGTTAACATTAGGGAATTCCAGAAATATGATCTCAAACGTGCGTGGTTTTCCTAAAGAAAATCAAAGCAACTTATACAGTAAAAGCATTAGGCCTCTTCATATATGAAACCCATGCAAACAGAAACTATCCAGCGTTTATATTAAAATACAAAAATAATTATATCTGGTAATAGGTCTTACATTTCGTAATGTGTGAATCTCATTTCCCCGCATATGGGCTTGTGCAGCCATTTCGTACGATGTGAGAGTCATAACCTAATACTTTTCTTTTATGTAGACTTTTCCTTAACTGAATCCAGTTTCCAATTTACCCTATAGTTTAATGTACGTGGGCCTACACAGTGAGAATCGTCGGTATCTTGAGACATATGGACAGCATATTCCTATTCCGTTAACAGTTCAGAAGATCTTATTTTCATGAATTATAGAACATCGAACGTTTCACTCGAATGGTTGGCACAACTGACTTGTATTCAGAAAGCCCCGCACCGAAAACGTGACCTAGTGACCAGCTACAGTGACTCTGTTGTACGTACTTGAGGATCATTAAATTGATCAGCTACGTCAACGTTTAGTAACTCACTAAAGTAATCTTTCCACCTGCCTACGATTCCACGTGGATCCGCGAGCAGATCCCCGTTATCGTCCTTGATCAAATGTGTCCTTAGTTTGTACCCCTTTTTAAATTCACTTATGCTTCTATGCAACCCTCTAATGTTTTTATTTTTGCCTATATTATCTTTTAGATACTCAATGTTGTTATTCCGCAAAGATCTGCTCGTACGGGAAATGTATACTTCAACGATAATTTTTAAAATGCGGCATGTGTAAATTAGCATATCTCGTTGGCCTTGGTGTTCCCTTACTGCGTGTGAAGTTGTGTACGGCTCATGCAAACTGATCCTGTAAGTCAATCATAAACTGCGCTGCAAAGAGGAAGAAATTACAGTTCTCATTATTTCGTTAACTTATCACATCTAAAACTGTTTCAAATAAAAGTTGTGGATCTTAATGAGATCTTATTAAAATTTCTGCACGCTTGCGATGATGACCCGTTTTTAAAAAAAAACTCAACGAAGCTAAAGATGAATGCGAGTTAAGTAGTGAAAAATACTAACTAAATTAAGTTAACTTCACAACACTTGATGAGAACCAACCAATGCCAAGTTTCACAGAATATTTTTGGAAATAAAATTAATACGGACTGATAGACAGACACGCCCCATTAGTGTTTTAATCTAATGCCCTTTGACTAAAGAGGGCAGAATATCAATTACGAGGAGGATGCTACAAATACCGAATGGCGATTTGGCCGTGGATCCTGGATGCTACTGAGTAAGCATCACACCCTGGCCAATCTTTACCACCGGGAAAGGATCCCGGTATCCATTGGATAGGCGGCTTGGTGGGCCCCAGAACCGGTCAGGACTCAGAAGCTAGGGGAAAAATTCTCTGCACCATTCGGGGATCGTACCCCGGTCGTCAAGTCCGTATCAAGGGTACCAGGCACAAAACGTTTGAGAACCCCACGTCTACAAGATTTATTACAGTTCGGAGTAATTTTCCAAGTGCGTTTTTTACAATAAAACATCCGAAGTAAGGTGAATGGTTATGATGTGAGAATGTGAGATGTGAGATGTGTACAATGTATCGCTATGCAACGTCACCACCTGCAGGCTGGTCTAAAAGATCGTTTCGAGTTTTACTTTTCTGTAAGTTTTAAATTCTTAATAGAAACAGAAACTGTAAATGGCAATCAATAGTTTGTATCTTAGATTAAATTTTGTGTACATATCATGACATTCGTAACAATCATATCATTTAAACGCCCACAATCATTGTTTTCACGCTTCTAGTTGACACTCTCAGTTGACACACTCCATAAATCCAGTAAAAATCTCTGGTCTTAATAAATTTATATAATACCTGTAGCAACTTCAAATGTGTTATCATTAAATTCGGAAACAACTCGGATAAAAATGAACTGTTGGCGCTGTTCGCGAGTTTAAAAGTCTTCCGCAAGTTCTCTGGGTGAGAAAACGGAGTTTGAAGATTTCTGTCTTCTGGGTTGTTGCGCTGTGTATTCTGGTAGATGTTTACCAACGTTTCGGAGGTCATAATGCCTAAGTCATCAGGGCGATGAATCACCCTGATGACGGAGGCAGTATGACCTCTGAAACGTTGGTTAACATCGACCAGACTACACAGCGCAACAACCCAGAAGACAGAAATCTTCACACTCATCGCCCTGATGATGGAGGCCGTGTGACCTCTGAAACGTTAGTAAACATCGACCAGACTACGCAGCGCAACAACCCAGAAGACAGAAATCTTCACACTCATCACCCTGATGACGGAGGCAGTATGACCCCTGAAACGTTGGTAAACATCGACTAGACTACGCAGCGCAACAACCCAGAAGACAGAAATCTTCATACGCATCGCCCTGATGACGGAGGCAGTATGACCTCTGAAACGTTGGTAAACATCTACCAGACTACGCAGCGCAACAACCCAGAAGACAGAAATTTTCATGCTCACCGCTGTGAAAGCCTCAAATCTTACAGAAGACGGAGTTGTTTCTGAGGTGTAAATACAGTTTTTGCCGACTGCTCAACTCTGTATGGAATCATTGGCCACTCTGCTTTTATTTGCAAGACTTCAACGCTGTCACAGGCGAGATAACCAGTGGCTGCTGTCGGGATACATTCTTCTCCGGCCTTGACGTTCATTTACCGTTGACCCGATTCGTGTAAGGACAATTAAAATGCAAGTCTAATTCGTATCATTAAATATCTAATCTTAGATATCGGGTATAAAAATCCTGTAGGCCCATACGATAGCCTATCTATATGAAACACGTTGAACATACCCACTGCAACGACCTTCATTATTAATCTTTCAACTGCAATATCATATTACCATACGTACGCCGTATTATCAGAACCAAAGGTTTTATTCATTTAGCAGCATAAAATTGGTAAAATGAAAAATTATAATTTTAAATAAATAACACTGCATATTAGTCCAGATGCAGTTCATTCTACATCTGGAAGCACTTAAATTGGTAATCTTATTTGCTGAATATGTCGGTATATTTATTTATGTTTGTGTTCGTTTATATTTCAAGAACGGAAAACCGATTTCCACCAAACGTAGCATCTTTATTCTTTAAGACCAGGAAGAGAACACAGGAGGTCGGAAAAGCGTCCTGAGTTCGTTTCCTGGTGGAGATGGTTCCGGTATCTCGGAAGCAAAGCACAAGAGAAGAACGGCGCAAAGACCTAAATCATTTGTCTCGAAGAGGAGAGTACAGAAAAGACCAGAACCCTGAATAAATGTCCTTGGTTCGACTCCTGACAAAGATGGTTTCCGTCGCTCGGAAATTAAGCACGATTGAAGAACAGCGCAAGAAACTAAATTGTTTGCGAGAATGCATTACAGAAAATAAGGTTACAAACCCAGGAACTGGCGAATCTACTACAGGCATACCTCGTTTTATTGTGCTTCGCTTTATTGCGTTTTTTTACAAATTGAATTTTTGTGGCAACCCTGCGTCGAGCAAGTCTATCGGCGCCAATTTTCCAACAGCATGTGCTCACTTCGTGTCTCTGTGTCACATTTTGGTAATTCTCGCAATGTTATCGCATTGTTTTTTAGACATAATGCTATTGCACACTAAATAGACTACATTATAGTGTATATATGCACTGGGAAACCAAAAAAAATTTATGTGACTCGTTTTATTGCGGTGGTATGGAACCGAACCCGCAACATCTCCGAGGTATCCCTGTATATTACTGGACAGAATTCAATATTAAGTATGAACTTGCCACCTCAGTTTATTTCATTACACTTATGCTTCAATATTACGGCAAACGTGCAATGGTACGATAAAAATGATGGAACATTCATGCAACATGCAGTCAATGTGACAGCAAAATAATTACCAGGCATGTCAGCGAAACGACTGAGCGGTCGAAAGCATGTCTAATCTTTGTCGTATTTTAAATTAAATTTGTAAGTGACAGACCTACCTTCTAACCAACACGCGACGATGCCCAATTAAAAATATGTTCGCATTTCAGTGCGAATGACCCATGCTGTTCCCAGGTTCTTTTGTATGTAATGAAGACAATAAGGACGTGGAAGGAAGTTTAAGTTGTTCAACAATCAGCTGGCAATAGTTCAGCAAGTAGCTGACCTACCAGTTTTCAGGTTGTTCCTTATCACTGGTCATCGTTTCACCCCCCCTTTCAGGAAAATCTTAACAAAAACTGACCAACATTTACGAAATCACTGAGGCAACTATTAGACCTATGTTGTGTACATTATTCAGGCATACTTCAGATTAAATAGTATTTGTGGGTCATGATCAAAGGTCGACCAACACTGCAGAAACTATCGCGACATTCATCTGGTAACACGTATTAGCGACGAACACCTTGAAAACCCGTAACGGCATTGAGTACATAGATAACTTATGTACACTCATTACAACTGTATTTTATTAATTGTTAATCATGTCCAAAGATATTTCGAATAAAATAGAATTTGAAGTTCTCACAGTGGCGAGTATGAATATGGCAGTTTCCTGGGTTGTTGCCCCGTGTAGTCTGGCAGAACCTCACCTACATTTCACAGGAACCTGCTGCGTCCATCATCACGCTCTTCATTTCGAATAAAATTTATAAAACGTAACAACTCTACATTTTATGTTGCAAAATTCATACCATAAAATTCAATATTAACTTCACATGAAAGTAGGGACCATAAGAATCATGACAAGGTCGACAACGTTCATACCAGACTGCAGTATCAAGTTTAGCTAAAATCCATCCAGTATCTTCGAAGCTGAAGCCATCCCCACAATGTGTTCGCTTTGTGTGCTTCGAGCTAAGAAGGCATTAAAACGTATAGTGGAAGAACCACCAAGAAATTGCATGCTTGAGGTCTCAGAAAAATCATACACAACACGAACAGCGGAGCGCAGGCGAATAAAAAGAGGCCAGAACTCGCATTGTAGCAAAGCTAGCAAGCTGAGCCGCGCGGTAAGGGGAGATGAAGTCCGTCCGTGGTCTTGAAGTATGCAATTTTGTGACGGTTACTACAGAGTGTTCATAACAGTGACTATATCTATACAGCAAGAACCCTGAAAGCCGGCAACCGACGCAGTGATCAAGGGCGGTGGAAATATCGCACGCCGCAATGACGTGAATACGCGCTCAAAATCGGCCACCTACTGCAGGTGGTGTAAAATTTAAAAGAATGCTAACAGATTTCTAACAAGCCGATTTTTATAAACATCGTTGTCCACACATCAACACGGCTTTTTCTGGGTTGTGGCAACACGGTTCTTCGAAACGATGATAGCTACAGTCTGTCTGAGCAGAGAAATGACTTGGCCTTGACATCCTGACGTCATGCTGAATGCTGTTCTAAAAACATTACGGCTCAGTAAAAGTATCCCCACTGTTGAAGTGATGTGCATGATAGTTGATGCTATGGGTGTTTATCAGTGACCCGGCAAATATATTAATATTTTAGTATGACATATTAAAAATACAAAAATGAGACAAAACTGGAGTGGAGATTAAAACTAATGGGAAAAGGAAGTCAGCCGATGTTTCTTTTCGGCGACAACGGCCGTGCGCCTATAGAAACTGGTACTTCTGTTTCAACGTCGAGTCAATTCTCCGCTCAGACAGACTGTAGATACGACACTGCACGTCGACACAAAACCAGAAGAAAAACACCGACACCTTCACCACTACCAGGAGCCTGAATCTCACAAGATTGTACAAAGTTACAGCAATAGTTTAACCACAGCATGGCGAACAACTATTCACCATGGGTATTAGTTTACTTCTTCACATTTATCTGATGAATAATAGTTCTCCACAAACATGTTAAAAATTTACAATTGCGCTATACCTTGTTTGGGAACCAATGGTTCATAGCTCAGAATACTAGCACGCTGAAGCGTCTTCTGTGGTGTCTCCAAATTAAAGAATACAATACAAAGTAGCTCCAACTTTATTTGTGCCTCTACAGCGTGTCTCTAAGTACATCTGTTAATTAATCACAGGGCGATTAAAATTACCAACAGAAATGTGGCACCTGAAGTCAATACGCATGCAGAAGCGTCCATTTATGGCGGATGTATATACAAAAACACTCTCTCCGATGGAACAGACACGCAAGTCACATAAGATGCATTCCGTAATATAAAAAAGACCTCATGTCATTTCAGCTTGCACACTGCAGCGGTCCCATATACGGTTTAGCGAACAGTGAAGTGTGTGTTGCGTAGTGATGTGGTATGAGAACAACAAAAAATAACAAAATGAGAACATCCGGTATTTTTCATAGCTATTTTTATGATTTTCGACGGCCATTTTATTTATACGAGTACAATATAACGTCAAGCAAGTGCAATGACTAACATTTCAGGTTCTCACGGCCACTATTAAAGATAACTGCTGATATGTTGCGGTGTGTGGTCTCGTATAAAAACGTCCATTTTTCAGAGATGTACTGCCTCCATCATCATAACACATTAAGAACTAGCAGTGGAAAGATTGGTCGGGAAACCTGAGGGGAAGAAACAGCTGGGGAGACCTAGACATAGATGGGGGTATAATCTCAGGCCGGACCTATGGGAGACAGGAGTTGTCAAGTCAAACATGAAACGATGATCCAAATATTTTTTCATTAAAGCTCCACATTCACTAAAATCAAGTTCAGTGTACCCTACAAAAACTGAAGTCGGATTAAATGAGACAACATTTCACCTAGACTGCATGATGTGTGGTGTAAGAGTATCCCCAATTTTAATAAACTGTCTACTAACTTTCTTCCAGAGCTTTCCCGCTGTAATGTTTGCATGAAATTTGTCAGTACACATTTAAGTAGTTACTAAACGCGTTCTTAAAACGCATGGACAAACAAAACACAAGTAGCAAGCTGTTTGACTTCCTGGAATGTGTCAGATATCTGCCGGCAGAAATCCAGAATGTCTCTTTAAGTTCTGTGAAGTGTATAAATTTGACCTCTCCGTCAAGAATTTTAAGATCATCAATGATATGGACAACACTTTTTTTGGCACACAGACGATCTGTTTATGTAATACGTAGAAGAAATTACGAACAACAATTAGCACTAATTAGTATTTTTACAATTTATTACGTTACTCTACATTATATGACACCGGCTACAAGTTTCGATACCTAAAGTGTAATTATTCTTCACAATCGATAATTCTGTTTGCTAAGGTCGATGAGTTTTATACATAAATTATACAAGAGTTTTTAAAGCCATCTCTTCAAGTGAATAATCTGTTACATTACATTCTTGCATTCTCAATTAGTCTACTTATATTTCCTATTACTCGCCTACGAACCTTGGTGAAATAAATACTCTGTCAAGAATGCGGTAAGTTGTTTTCCAGATAATGGGCTTGGAACAAAAAAGTGGTACTGTACTGTGTTTCACGTTCCGCATGTCACACTTTTTAATTATAAATAGTTCATATATTTTAAAGGTAAATGCGATATTACGTAAATTTGGTAGTGATGTTTGTAGGGTGAGAACACTAAACGTATGCTTTAATACAATTCATATAAGGCAATTAACGAGGAGCTTGAGGACTTATCATCTGCTATGTTCTTTTCAAGATATACATACGAGGTGCGATCGGAAAGTTTCCAGACTGCGCGTATAAAAACCCGTACACTTATCTCAGGTATTAAATTCATCCATCACCCTCGAAGTAGTTCCCCTGGGAGTAAACACAACGATCCCAGCGCCGCTGCCAAGCCTGGAAGCATCCCTGGAAATCTTTCTTTGTCAGCCTGTCAAGCACCATCTGCGATTCTGCCTGAATCTCTTCTATCGTCTCAAATCTCCTTCCCTTTAGCTGAATTTTCATCTTTGGGAAGAGGAAGAAGTCACACGGAGCTAAGGAGGGTGCGGGATGACGGCCATGGTGTTTGAGGCCAAAAACTGCCGAACTTTGAGGGCGGTGTGCGCTGGCGCGTTGTCATGATGCAGCAGCCAGTTGTGGTTGCGCCACTTTGACGGCCGCTTCCGTCCTTTAGAATCAGCTGACAGGTCCCATAGCCTATCCCAACAATGTCGCACAAGTCGTTGATTGAACGACGTCGATCTTCGTGAATGGCCTGCCGAATCTTCGTAACATTTTCGGGCGTTGTGCTCGAAGATGGTCGTCCAGAACGCTCGTCATCATCGACAGAGGTTCGGCCATTTTTAAAACGTGAATGCCACACAAAAGTTTGTGCACGACCCATTGCGGACTCCCCAAATGCTTGCTTTAGCATTTCATAGGTTTCCGTAGCCGTTGTGGCGAGTCTTTGGCAAGAGATTCAGGCAGAATCGCAGATGGTGCTTGAGAGGCTGACAAAGAAAGATTTCCAGGGATGCTTCCAGGCTTGGCAGCGGCGCTGGGATCGTTGTGTTTACTCCCAGGGGAACTACTTCGAGGGTGATGGATGAATTTAATACCTGAGATAAGTGTACGGGTTTTTATACGCGCAGTCTTGAAACCTTCCGATCGCACCTCGTATGTAGCGAAGGTAAACACACACGATTTAGAGGTCTGCGCGGACCCGGATCTGGCAAAAGGGCTTTGGCCCGACCGTGACCGGGTTCGGGCCTAATTCAAATAAAGCAATCATGCGTTGTAAATAGCATTTCGGGCTTTCTCGGGCTTTTATTCTCTTTCGCAAAGAAGTTATTCGTAGTTGCTCGTGGCGGAGTCGGGGTCCAGTGACAAATTCCACCGACTTGATTTTCTCGGGGACTTTCCTAGTTGCCCTCTCCAAGGAATACTTCGAAATAACATTTACAAACTAGGCATCCGATAACTTCGTAACGTTCCTCAAACGATAAAATAATTAATTTACTGGAAACTGTCCATAAAAATATAAACATAAATGAAGGTCAAAATGTGCAAGGGGTGCACACAGAATTTTGGTAGGGAAGCCTCGAAAACGACCACTGGGCAGACCAAGAAAAAGGCGGGAGGAAAATATCAAGATGGATCTTAGGGAGGTGGGCTGTGAGGATGGCAAATGGATGGAGTTGGTTCAGGATTGTGGCCGGTGGCGGGCTTTGGTGTTGTCGGCGTTGACCCTGCGGGTTCTGCTACCAGGGAGTCAGTCAGAATGTAAATAGATCGAGCTGGAATAAAGGAAGTCTGATTTCGACCAGGTACGGGTTCCGTAACTGACGATAAACTTCTGGTTCAGGCTGGAACGGGTCAAATGGTCTTCGGACCAAGCCCGGTAGAGCCTAAACATTTCGGTTCGTGCTAACCTCTAACATAAGGTGCAAGGACAGGCAAGTCACGACAGCGACTTTATCATCGCCCATATGCCGAGCAAAACGGGATTAGCCTCGCAGTGATAAAGCGGGAGACGACGTATATGGCGTGATCCTCGATCGAAAGTACTTCAGCACTCAAGGCCAATAGGAAGTCCATATGGTATCGCAGCGAGGCCAATGCCCATCACCCAGCAGGCACTGTTAACTGTCATATGAGATGTAATCCATGCTGGAATCTTTCACGACACAGACAGTTCTGATACAGAATTTTCCCACATTCCTCACATTGACTAATGTACCCAGGGTTAAAATAAAATTAGAATCACCAAAACATTTTCGGCAGAACGGCGATGTGAAAATGTTAATTGTCTTCAGGGACGCTGGGGTTTATCGATGACGCAAGAAGGCCTACATTATGGACTACGCGAGCATATATTGTTACATACTCCTCATAAATGTAGAAATGAATTTATAAACAAACGAGGCTTCGTTGTCATTCGGTTCTTAACACGAAGCTCAATACCTACGAATAGTTTTCCTCCGAATATTTCGGAACCCAGTTTCAAAATCACCATTCCAAGTGTGAATTTCACTCACAAGAAAATAATTTTTATTAATCTTATTTGAAATAACACAATTAGGCAATAGGAATGACTCTGCATGAATTGTATTTCTAGTCTTGTAAGCCCCGTGTTGTTAAACATGACAGTGGCAGTCCTTGCAGGCGACCCACGCAAATGACATGTGTTCCAGAGCGAAGGACTGATCCCGACGTGAGTTGTGGAACGTCTGTCGCGGAGTGACGCGATTTCAGATCATAGATGCAAGAATCCAAAGCACGAACTACCTAATATGGTGACTGTTTAGTTGAAGTTTATTTCCTAACAGAATGCCGCCTGTCTGGCAATAGCAAAAAGTCTGCTGGTTTAACGTGTTGTGAAAATAAAGGACTGGTTTTCTGTCAGAAGGGAGAAAGCAGCAGTCACTATAGACACCCCCAGTGACAGACTACAGACAGACCTTAATTTTTACCTTCGCTGTCATATTATTTGGCCGTTTCAGAAAAGTTACAGTCGGCCGCAGTGGCCACGTGGCCCTTGATCGCTCAGACATGGGATCCTGGGTTAGAATCCCATTTATGACATGGATATTTGTCTGCATCTTTCTGTGTTGTGCTGTCATGTGCAGATAGGGGCCTTGCGTCAGGCTGACCACTCGTCCGAGGAATCTAATAAATGTCTAAATAGCCTAAGAAACCTCCCATATGTGAGGTTCCAAAGTATTTCTAGGATTGTGGAGCCACGGAGAAAGTAAGAGAGGACATTCGTAAAGACTCCTAGAATGAGGAACTGTTTCTCAATAGCCACCCTTATATCGCAGTACTCCCCCATTCCCGCAAAAACCAGTTGAGACCACTAAATCATAACTTCCTCTTTATTTATAAACATCCAATTCGACCTCCTTCTGCCATCGGCTGCTTCGTCATCCAGTGACCTCCAGTCGCCAGAACTAATGCTTCAGGTTCCGGAGATTCCAGGTTTGAATCCCGGTTCGGCGACCAGATATTTTGTCTGATGTTTTTCGTAACTGATCTCAGTCCCTCCAGAAAGTAGGTCTTGGAACAGGTCACAAGCGTTTCCTTCCGCAATCCTTCCGGTCTATTATGTACACACTTCAACCACCTGACGCTACACAATATATGCATAATTAAATAACCCACGTATCATTCAATAAATCCAATAATTCGTTGTTCAACTGTTCAACCTTCCATCATGTAGGTGTACGAGAGGACAGGTGTTTTGCCTCCGTCATCAGGGCGATGAATTCATCGCCCTGATGACGGAGGCAGTATGACCTCTGAAACGTTGGTAAACATCTACCAGACTACACAGCGCAACAACCCAGAAGACAGAAATCTTCAAATTTACCTTCATTTAAAAGACAAGGAAGTTCTTTAGCGCGTTCACAAGAGCCCGCCAATAGTCTCCATCCTCAGCTAGATAATTGAAGTCTATATTTTCATATTCTTTTTCTATGACCTCCGGTTTACGTCAATCTCAAAACGAATTCGAACAATTTCCTGATAAACATTTCATCGCAGATACTCCTGAGAGACTTCCTAGTTTTCAGCAGTCCCTCCTGGAAAATGGCGGGACAATGGTTTGAAATATTTCCTTTTCAACTTACAGTGCACGCTCATTTACCATTGAAGTCTAAATGATCTTACATGATGTAGGCTCAACTACAAGATCAATAGACTTTCAAGTCTCTATTGTTCTGTTCTCTTTACTTCGTCTGCTGTGATGTCTTTCTCATTTAGGCTAGACTGTACATTCGTTCTGATTACGTTCTTGTAAACTTCGCTTTTCCCGCCAAGATTTTACTCGCAGATATAGCCATGTCTTATCGTCTAATTACAGAATGTGCAAAAAATGAGTTTGAGTGAATTTATTCGTGCAAACAAATTTATTTTACTCTTAACAAATATGTCTCATGTGCCTAAATACCGCACCATGAAAACTTGAGAGTGGCAGGCAGGTAAAGTAAAACGCATTGCTAACGTCTGCACTACATGGACACTGTCAGTTTCACGTTCCGATCGCCTTTACCCCGGTAAAATGCGTTCAGAAACTACTGGATAGGAGATTGCGTGGGTCCTACAGCAGTGGTGGATAACACAACAATTCTGTCCTTGCCGGGATTCGAACCCCGGTTGTAAAGTGTATGAAAATGAACAACAGTATCAGTCGGTGTCCATTTTAGATTGTCCCGCAATTCTCCGTTACCTCTTGAATTCATTGCACTATTCTGCAACAAACCTGCGAAGTGCTTCAGAACACTAAAAACCGGTAACAAGACGACACCCAGATGGAACAAGGCCCATTGAACGTACAGGCATATAAATGCCCATCTCTTCCTTTGGGCGGTCCAGATGCTGCTGCTGGTAAAAACAGGAAGTGAAATCATCGCGACAGACGAGTAAATTGAAATACGAGAATGAAATAATCTTCAAGATTGTGCTACATCAAACACATTCCTCTGGGTAAGGTGGATATGCTTACTTTACAGGAAGCCACGTCACCCGTTATACTATTTATCTGTGTGGACAATTCATTCATGAAATAACTTCCCATCACGTGAGGAGAGCTGATTGACTAAGACAGGAAGTTAGTACTCAGGGAACGCAGCGGCGCAATGTCAGTGATAAACTTCAGTTTAAAGTTTACAGACAGGCGATGTGACAGGAAGCTACAGACTGGAACTCTCGCCAGAGAGGGCGCCCGACAAGGGCAGAGACTGTAAATGTCAAGACACTCTTAAGGGATGTATCCTGTTGCGTGCTGATCGTTAGGCTGACAGTCCAGCTACACAACATTCGTTTTACCTGGAATCACAGGAAGTCTGACCGGGTAGGAACACACAAAACATCCTTTCAGGCCGGCGATCGCAATGAAACCAAACGAGCCCTGGGAATCTCTCACGGAGCGCCATGTTGCCGAGGAATCTCTGTTATACCAGGAAGCAAGTGTCACGTGATAGGAATTGCTAATACATGTCGGTTGAATGCGACGCCTAACGTTTCGGTTAGTCTGCTCTGCCACAAACCACAATCAACGGCAAATAAATATGGCCATAACGTCATTCTTCTGTAGATCAGTGTCCTAGTTACAGAAATCATCCTCACCGGGACTCGGTCCCAGAACACTTTTTCTGAGTTGTGACCGTTAAATCCTTTTTTTGGTTCTGAGGCCTAAGTATGCAACATCTGGGTGAAGTATAGATTGATCCTTTCTCGAGATATAAGCGAACATACCCTACACGAAATGTATAAACTGATTACGGTTGACAGCGCCTAGTTTTATTATGTGTACAACTGAAAAGACATTAAAACTGACAGATCTGATTTTCCTTGTCCTGGTTTAATGGATGTTACACATGTCCCGATAATGAAAACCGAACAAAGAAGGAAGACAGCATGCAAGCAATAATGAACGAATTTGTTGTAATTGTGAATAGAAGAAACAAAATCGATTTTAAGAACTAATCCAAAGACAGCAGTTACAATAATCCCAAGATTACTGGTTATTCTCCAAAGAACTGCAGCTTTTTGCATCAAAGAAATTTCATATACAACACCAATAAAATACACTAAAAGAAAAAGAATAAAATATTAAATTTAAACAAATAATTAGTCTTGATACTATCCTGTATCTAGCGAAACATGTCCAAAAATCAGCACACGTCATTTGTAGCAATGGCGACCCTGGATGACGAACTATGTCTTCGCAATTTGCTCACGAAAAATTCTGAAAATTCTCATACTTGCCTTGTAGGCACACGAATACCAACAGTACCACGATGGAATGTAAATTTATTTTGCCCCAACAAGGTTTATAATAAATAAGGAACGAGGCATAGTCGTCTGTAATAAAGTGTCCTAAAATTTGAATAATTTTAAATCAAATAATAATCTCGCAAAATAGGAAAATGAGAGAATCGATAAGACAAATTTCATTTTTTTCTAATACTACCTAATTCATTACATTTTATTACAATCAGCCAATGTTACATTATTTCATGCGACAAAGGCATACTCTAGCTTTGACCTAACTAAAGCATGAAGACAAGACACTCTAAAGAAGATACGAGGCTCGTCCACAAAGTAAGTTTCCCTGGGGCCGTTTACAGAAACAAAACACAATTTCATGGAAATATTTATTGCAACAGATACAGCAAGTGTCCAGCTATTTTTCAACATTTTCGCCACCGGAATTGAGACATTTGTCATACCGTGGGACCAACTTTTGAATACCTGTGTCGTAGAAGTCTGCCGCCTGGGATTGGAACCACTGTGTGATAACCATCTCCGCCTCTGTGTCATTCTCAAAACGCTGACGCTGACCGGACAGGAATTTCTTGAGGTGTAGGAAAAGATGGAAATCACTGGGAGCGAGGTCCGGGCTGTAGGGTGAATGATTAAACACCTCCCAGCTGAACTCCTGCAGGAGACTTGCTGTCCGTCGAGCCGTGTGCGGCCTAGCGTTATCACTGACCGCACTTCACAGTCGGCGGGAGCTGGAATAAGAACCTCCATCTTCAACAGCTGCAACGATGCTACTGTGAGAACGCGGGAAGTGCCGTTAGTGTATGCGCCATGCTACGTCATTGCTCTATCACGTACGCACAGTCGCTTCGCGCAATATAAGGTTTGCTAGCTGTGGGACGAGTGGGAAACTTACTTTGTGGACGCGCCTCGTAAATAAACAATAAACAACTATGTTAGCCTAAGTAAGTAGTTAAGTAGTAGCATTGTTGACTGATGAGGGGGATTTAATAATAATAATAATACTAATAATTACAAGAACAACAAATTCTGTAATGTGATGGAAAAATGTGATCGAACGGAAGTGCCTACGGGTGTGTACCGACAGCTTATTCGAAAGATAACGTCGCCCTCGTGTCAGGAAAATTAAAAACTCTGCTATCACATTTATAACTAATGTTGAGCGGCACCTAAAAATGGGTGTCATTGTGTAGCAGCACATTTAAATATCAGGCCATAAAGAATAAAAACAGATTTTCTGTGCACTGTTTTCATTTTGGGAATATTAACAATATTTGGATGTGAATATGTGAAGGCTGCGGACTGCGCATTAGTTCAAAAATCTGATATCGAATACAAGAACTCTCTAATCTTAAACGAACAGGGTAATTCAAACAAACACCTCATACGTAAGCCTATGTACGTATCAGGACGGCATTGCGTAGGCTATATATTATTCAACTGCTTTGGTGGGCATCACTTTCTGGACGCAAAATTTCTTTATTAATACAGTACATAGAGCCCACTACAGACTCTCCAGACATTTCTCTAATCAGCGAGGCAGTGCTGATTAAACAGATACGGAATAGCATCAGCGCTACTCCCTAAATACACACGAGTAAAACTGCCGTTTGTTATTCGTCGGCCCGGAAGGTTTCCATAACGAAATGGTCTCTCACTTTCCACCCGCAGGCAGGGAGTTTGTTCTAGAGCGCTCGATACCAGATGCCTGGAGAGAAGCTACTGAGATCTCTATTTTGAAAGCAGGCAAAGGCCGCTCCCTGGCACGTAGTTACAGACCGATAAGTCTTTGTTGTCTGTGGAAGACAATGGAGCTTATGGTAAACCGTCGTCTTGTCTGGATCCTGGAGAATCGAAAACTTCTCTCCAATGCCATGTGTGGATTTCGATCCACCCTTGACCACTTGGTGAACCCAAAATAATGCCTTTATTTACATCAGCACCTTGTTGCTGTCCCTTCGACCTGGAGAAGACACGTCGTATCGTATTCTCAAAACCCTTCGCCGCTGGAAAACGCAGTCGGGCCATATGTGGCTTTATCGTTATATGTGGACGACATTTACTTATGTTCCCGGAGCATTTTAACCATCGAACGCCGGCTTCAGGGTGCTGTTACTGTGGGCTATGAATTTGAATGAGAGTGGATTTTCCTTTTTCCCAGACAAAACCCACTGTGTATATTTAACACGCCTGAGGGTGATACACCCTCATCCACTCCCTGTTTCTGAGTAATATCGATGTTCCATTTGTTACGGTTTAATTTCTAGGCCTCTGGCTTGATTGCTAAGATGACAGCATTACACGAAAAGCTTGTGTCTGACAGAGGCCTCGGCTGTGATGTTCGCACCTTCCTCCACGAATGGGAAAACGGCCAAGGAAAGCAATTTCATACGGCGTAGCGATCTGCATAGGAGTGGGCAATCCTCCTGTAAGGACGAAGTTACACTCACACGCCTCCGATCGGTCACACGCACCTCACATATGGCCATTTACCGCGTGATGAGCCAGCGACTGCCTCTAGAAACTGTCGTGTGGACTGCCCATGTTACGCCGAAGCCCGCCGAAGATCTATCAGACACGCTCGGTGATTATGGCTTTAGCGTCTCTAATATTTTGGGTTTTATAACTGCACATACTACTTTGTGCACATGTGCGTCAATCATTCGGTTTCTGCGACGCCGTCAGTTGTTATGTGCCTCCAAGTGCGCATAGGTTCAAACAGCCACAGAAGCTAAACCCACACACATATACATATGTACATACGCGTACACACACACATCTTGATGCCGAGCGTTCTGTGCTCCTGTGGGCACTGGGATGAGTGATACATAATGTGGGAGGGCTACGCATCAATGAGCTCACCGGGCGCTTCCCATCACGGGATCCTCATCACGGACCGCCAACGCAGAAAAATACTTTCACAAAAGGGTCAGTGAATGTGTGTCATGGATCAAAAGGCAATGTATTCAAGGCATACACAAAACTGCGAGCAGAAGGGGTGATATTACACGGGTCCGCTAACACTCGTTCTGGTGCTCGACTGGGCTGTGGGTGGACTGATTGGATAGTCGAGAAGGTTGGGTTCTCAACTCACCGAACGTTCCCAAGGGATGGAATCCTCGTCATGGACTGCCATTATGACATGGTAACACAGTTTTACTATCCTCACTCACATCTGACACTGAATCATGCAACTGACAGCCAGTGCAAGGGAGAAATAACCAACTAACCAGAGAAGCAAAAATCTCACACAAAGGCAAACGATTCATCGTTATAAACTACAATGTTACGTACTCAACAAGTGCATTACAACACTACGAGTACAGAAGATTGGATTACTTGGGTTGTAGCGTTGCAGAAAGGTGGGGTAAATCACCAAACGGCACTTTTTAACAGATGAAACCACTTTTGGCGTCTATGCAACAACGTACTTGGCATTTCAGTGTCTCACTGGATGGAAAGCATTGTGGTTTAGTCACAAAACTCGGTTTTCACTTGAGCCTTTTAATAACACTGTTCAACAAATTTTGGGCCATTTCTTGTTATGACCATAAAAGTTAATTTACTTTATAGATTTTGGGGTGCTAAACACGGAAATATTGCTCAAATTGGCAGATTGGCTCTTTTTTCGAAAGAAACTAGTTTGTTATATTTATACAAGGTATTTTTATTTATATGGCAGTAAGATGTAGCTACGAATTTACCTTTGTCAAACACGGTGCCTTTTCGCCTTTCGCTTGTATTTAGCTACTGGAGCATCCCTTTTCATCATCCAACAATAATTGGCTAACATGGCGGCACTCCATTTGCTTTTGTATCTTTGCTCCATCGCTGAGATCTCTTGATGGAAGCGCTCACCATGTTCGTCGCTGACGGCACCGCAGTTTGACGGGAAGAAATCCAGGTGTGAGTGCAAGAAATGCATCTTCAATGCCATGTTGCACCCAAGTTTTCCATAAGACGTCAGTGAGTTCACCTTCTGTTTGATAGAATTTATCACAGTCTTTATTTCGAGTACGAAATGTTGTCACTTTCACAGATTGATCTAGAAGACTCCACTGTTGTAGCCTCGAGGCCAAAAGCTTCGGCAGTTCGAGATCCTTGATGAGGTCATTAAGCTCACTTTCTATGATCTTTTGTGGTTCAGAAGGATAGAGGGTTGTACAAAATGGTGGATCTCTTGACGTAGACGGCTGCTGTACTTCTTCGTGTGTATCAAGCTCAACATGAACATCATCAGTGTCTTCATCTTCATCAGACTCTACAGAAAACCTTTCTAGTGGTTCACCGTGAGCGACGGGGGGAATTGCAGATGGTATATTTGGGTAAGTCACTAACCACTTTATAATCATTGTCGTCCCTTTTCGAATAGGAGGCACCATACAGAAGTAACTCCCTCCATAACATGGGCACTGCGAAAGGCACAGAACGTCCCTTATGGTTCACCCACGCGTTGAGTTTGATGAACAGGTAGTTCAGCATGTGTGGAGCCCAGTTCTTGTCCTGATCGCCTACTTTACACCCAAAGTACAATTCGTAAGCCTTTTTATGGCTTGAGTTAACGTACACTTTCTCGAAGCAAATGTGACTTCTCCACATACGTAACAGAAGTTATCCGGACTATTCACACAATTACGGGGCATATTAATCGTACACGACACAAACACTGCGCAAGAAGTAGGAATCTCACAGAGAACCGTTAACTGAGAACAAATTACCCAGTACCTGGTCGGATTGCTGATCACGTTTTAAGAGCGTGGTGGTACTATAAATGATAATCATGGAAAATAACTCTCTAATATGAGACCCTAACCGTAATTCTAAAACAGGAGCCAATCGACAAATTTTGATTTACGTATTCAGCAGCCTAAAATTAGTCAAGATCGGTTAGTTTTGTTTTCATAACATTTTACGTGTTGACCAATGTAAGGGAAGACTTGATATGCGCTTGTCAAATTTTGACCATCTATTGGCGGAAACGCTTAACGTAACACCACACAGCGTTCCGGGCTCGGGTGACTCGTGGACGCAAGTATCAAAGAACTACGGACGCTTCCCCAGCGTGGAAGGAGGTGGACCTTCCTCATGGACTACTAATTAGTAGTCCATGAGAAACCCTCCTCCGAAGTTAAATTATAATTTAATTAGGGAGGAGGGTTTGCGTGTTTCAATTTGAAGATGTCAGACCAAAGGCAGTTCGACGGAAAAGGACAGATTCTGAATGGGTTAAAAGTAACACTAAGCCTCAATGGCATGACACGGAAGAACTACGTTCGACTTTAGCCTAATTACATCTGTCAATGTTATGCATGTACAATCGCATTCACGTGTGCAAGATTTCCGACCAATCTCATCTTTCTTGATTTTCTTGCTTAATCATTTTTGGTGCGGAATTCACGTTGTGGAGTTCTTCATGGTGTAATTCTTTCCCGTCACACACTCAAATATTCTTCTCGGCATTTTCTTTTAACATCATCAGTCTATGTTCCTTCTACACCGGAGACAAAGTGTTACAAGCATAATACTAAGCGGGTTTAACTCCGTTCACTTTCTCTCATCGACTCGCGGGCGGCCAGACTATAAATGAGGTCAATTTATTGAAATCTCATGGCAATTTATTAAAATGTTACTAGCCTGAATGATAATATTGCATATTGGTTCACATATTACACAATAATTTTCTTCAACAATTTTTTTATTATAATTATTAATTATTTATTTATTGTCACGTGTTTAATTTAAATGGAACTATTTTTTAAACTGATTGGCC
This sequence comes from Zootermopsis nevadensis, assembly GCF_977971745.1. Taxonomy (NCBI): domain Eukaryota; kingdom Metazoa; phylum Arthropoda; class Insecta; order Blattodea; family Termopsidae; genus Zootermopsis; species Zootermopsis nevadensis. Next base: position 7,223,462 of record NW_028259192.1, on the reverse strand, counting down.
AGGGTGAATGTTCAGTGCTTTCGAATTTGTTTATTTTGGTAAGTCCCTCACAACCTATTGAAGTCTCTCGTGCTGGTCTCTTTTCAAGCACGAATACGAAGTACGAATATAAACTGAAGTTTTAAGTAAGAGAGCATAACGTTTTTGTTCGGGGCAGCATAACATAACGAAGTTGAAAGCACTGTCCACAAAACGCATGCGGGCCATTCAAGTTTCTAAACTCATTAACGGCATTACTTTATTTATTTTGATCTTAATTTCCTTGTGAATGTGACTTCATTATGATATTGTCGTTGAATTATGTTCCACCAATAACTGAAATTATAAATTCGGTTCTGTCATTGGACTAGAGAAACCTCAAACGGATAAGATAAGGGGCAAAGGCGAACGTCAATCTGCTCTATCGTCCGATAACAATTATTCAGCGTTCATAAGGTTGCTGGACGCAAAAATTGACCTGAAACCTTTGAAACGCTAATAACAACCGAAGTACCAGTGACGTGTTTATACATGTATCGATTTTTGTGTTGCGTAACCCCGGTAAAAATTCACCAAAATCAAAGCGACTAATTTATCAAACTCAGAAAAAGAAAGTCATTCAATGCGAAGTCTGTAGTTAAGCCAAAAAAGAAAGGAGTTCTGTGCAGAACTCATAAAGTTAACTTTCCTACTGCACAAATTTGCAGTGCTAATCTTATGTTGTAAATGTCATATGTAATATACATGAATAACACAATGCAATATAATGTAGTTAATAGATTAACGTAATGGACTAGTGTGCAGACGATCCCAGTAATCCTAGTCAGAATTATTTACTGCATGAAATTTTCGATATCTTATTGTTATTACATTGATTTTGGGAAACATTTATTACTTACGAAAGGATTGTCTGCGTCAAACATGTCTGGAAAAACCTGAAAGTTTTGCTCTGTCGCTGTTGTAACTGTTGCCTTACATGAAATATTTTGTATAAAACTTTTAAACATATTTATAATCTATGTCCAATACAAATTTCACACGTCAATAACCAAAAGTTCCATACAATAGCCGCCATATTACTGTTTTAAATTTGATAAAAATAAAATCACCTTGTTATATATATTTCGAAGACTAATTAGTGTTAAGTTACTTCAGGACTCAGTGTTAAGCGGGGTTATTGTCATTCCCACGTCATTTGCTAGAAATTTAAAAGTTCGGGTAGCCTGTACTGGCACAAAACTCACAAGAATTTTCGTGAAAATCCGTCTGTTGGTTCAAATGCTGATAAAGACTCTCACAAATACTCATGGACACCAACACCGTGGACTCATCGGTTTCCTTTCATTCTTTCTTTAAGATAGGAAAGTAGGCTAAAGACAGAATAAGTCATTTCAGTCTGACGTCATGGTCACTGCCTTTTATACACAAAGAAGCACTTGTTATGCTAATCAAGGTTCCTTGTACGGTTCACGGTGATGACTCCAATTCGAACAGGAACCGTTCTTTATTTGGTAAACACACCGCTAAACAAATACTCAAATAGCACTACTCCTTAGTTATAAGTATACGCCCCCTACACACGCACAGTTCCGTCTTATTATACATGAAAAGAAAACTGATTTCAAAAACCAATAGAAATAACAAACGTAGAATTTGAGGTTTTCACGGCGGTAAGGTTGAAGATTGCTGTCTTCTGGGTTGTTGCGCCGTGTAGTCTGGTAGAAGTTTACCGACGTTTCAGAGGTCATACTGCCTCCGTCATAAGGGCGATGAGTAAGAAGATTTCTGTCTTCTGGGTTGTTGCGTTGTGTAGTCTGGTAGATGTTTATCAACGTTTCAGAGGTCATACTGCCTCCGTCATCAGGGCGATGAGTATGAAGATTTCTGTCTTCTGGGTTGTTGCGCTGTGTAGTCTGGTCGATGTTAACCAACGTTTCAGAGGTCATACTGCCTCCGTCATCAGAGTATGAAGATTTCTGTCTTCTGGGTTGTTGCGCCGTGTAGTCTGGTAGAAGTTTACCGACGTTTCAGAGGTCATACTGCCTCCGTCATGCGGGCGCAACAACCCAGAAGACAGCCATCTTCAGAAAAAAAAAAGTAATCAGCAATCTGTAATTCATCTTCTAAGCACTAAATATGGGAACAAATTGCATAATTTCCAATCTCATCCGAACAGAGAACCGATGACCAACACAAGATGAATCTAGACCGTTTCGGTGATCGAAAATGTATTCTCACCCTACACTTCGGATGTGTAATAATGTCTACAGGAGAGGCAGGTTCCCAAAAATTCATCAATATCACTGGAATACAAGAAATACGATAATTTACACAGCTGTGAAACAGAAGAACTATAACTTGATTTGTTCCAACCTTTATTTATCTAAAAGAATTGAAATACAGGCATACCTCGGAGACATTGCGGGTTCGGTTCCAGACCACCGCAATAAAGCGAGTCACACGAATTTTTTGGTTTCCCAGTGCATATAAAAGTTATGTTTACACTATACTGTAGTCTATTAAGTGTGCAATAAAATTATGTCTAAAAAAACAATGTGAGAATTACCAAAATGTGACACCGAGACACGAAGTGAGCACATGCTGTTGGAAAAATGGCGCCGATAGACTTGCTCGACGCCGGGTTGCCACAAACCTTCAATTTGTAAACAACGCAATATCTGCGAAGCGCAATAAAACGAGGTATGCCTGTACTCATACGTCAGTAAAGTTAAATTATTCAGTATTGCTTTTTCTCTAGACTTTATCCATCGTTCAATACATTTAAAGCAAAGCCATTACGTTCTGGGAGCCCCCCATCCAGGACTGAGATTTGCCCCTCCTATTGGACCTTCACCTGAAGACGGGAGCACAGCCAGCTCACGAAACGCAGTGGTTTCGTTTGCAGAATATTGAACGATGGATCAAGTCCAGAGAAACAACAAAACTGAATGTAACGCAACATCCTTTGAACCCTTCGCGTTATAAATATCACCACGATGTCCAGAATCCTGGAACCCATGAAGCCTCTAAAGTATGGTCAGGTAAAGTGGCCGGATCGTGAAGCTACAGCTAGTAACGATATATAAAATACCTCCAGTCAATCTATACGTCTCATGGGCGTGGTACTTGGCCACATGAACATAAGGACCTTTACCTTTAGGGCTATTATTAAATTCAAAAAGCTCATAAATATTTAACCAGGCAGAATATCTCTGAAAGAGGAATATAAACTAAACGCATGTAAACACGTAATTCTAAAAGAAAGTAGCGATTTTCACGTTCACTGTTTTACTCCACATATAAAAGAACTTCCAAGTTTCGTACTCAATTGCTTGGGCGCGTCTGGTTAGTATCTCAGTAAGAAGAATTTTAAATTCTCGCGGAGGTGAGTCTAAAGATGACTGTCTTTTGTGTTGTTGCACCGTGTACTCTGGTAGAAGTCTACCGACGTTTCAGAGGCGCTTCCTGCCATCATCATCATTATCCCCAAACTGCATTTAATTTTAACGTAAGAAATTAGTGTGTGGTGTTAGATATTACCCGAGTTCGTGATTCCAGAAATGTATACGTATTTATACAAAGTAACTTATTCTCCGAGTGTTGGATGCGAGGTTTTGACGCCAGTGATAATGCAATTTTTCTGGGTTTTTGACGCTGTGTACACTCGTCGGTAGATGCGAACGTTTCGCAGAAAAATACTGTCTCCACCTTTAGTCCTAAAGTGGCGATGCTAAAATCCCTCCACTTAACATCATTACCATTTCAGTCCTGAAGGCGGAGACAGCATGTTCTCCAAGAAGTTGGCATCTACCGACGAGTCTACATATGCCCAAAAACCAGAATAACAATATAATTGTTCGCGTTTTCTTTATGATACTGAATTTCATCGTGATTTTAACGAACAGATCTACTGAAATTTGAACAGACAATACGAGTTGCGTCCATAACTGGGTTTGCTGAAAAGTTCAAAGTTTATTTATTGCCTAACATTTAATTGGCATACCAGTGTAACTTATACGTTTGTCTTACATAACTTCAATGTTTTAAAGTTCGACTTTAAAATTTAGACGTTCTGAACGTGCCGTCTGGAGTTGAAGACTGCATTTTCCATCTGCTTCGTCGGCAAACGCCTCCTTGTCACCCAGCAGGACATCAGAATGAATTTCTTTCTGACATTGATTCATTACACCAGCCGCTGGCTATCGATAAAAAGTGACATCAAGTCCGAGTGCATCCACTTCGCTGACAAGCGTAAGACAAGAGAAGAATAAATAAATAACAACAGCGTCTAGTCGCATTTAGAAGCCATGACGTAACCATTCAGACAATGTGCGATGCCAGAAGATTCTATTTCGCTTGCTTGAAAGGGGTGTCCACTTCTGATTCTACTCAGGATTCCGATTAGTTTATAGCCCTCCTAAAATGACTGTAAAGGTACAATTTGGCTGCACGCGACAGAGACAAGCGACCGAGACGGGAGACGGACACATCGCAGCTTGTCGCCACACACTTTTGAGGTGACGACCGAGACATGCGGCAAAGTGTTTGTTTTCTTTGTTTTGTTGAGACATACGTGCACATATTCTGTGAAAAATGAGTACAAAAATGCTTCTAAAAAGGTTACTCGAAGAAGAAGAAGAAGAATACGAAGAAGATGATGTGTTGCTGTGTTATTTGTTGCGAAAGAAACAAAGAAAACCTATGAGTTCAATATTCAAAACCAGATGTGAAGAAGGATCTTTCTGTCGGTGGTCAGTGGTCGGTTTTCTGCTACTAATTCTACCAATTGCTCATCTTGATCACCAGTAAATTTAATTTCTGCCATTATTTTACTCAACAACACACGTGCTGCCTGAGCCCGTCGCGAGACACTACTGGTCCGAGAGCGGTCTCCTGTGCTTTGTCTCTGTCGCCTGTCTTTGTCTCGCGCTCGTAATTGTACTTCATACGATTGTACAGAGAGCAGACAGGAAGCGACCAGTCTCGGTCTCGTAACTCTGTCGCTTGCCTCGGTCGCTTGTCTCTGTCGCGTGCAGCCAAATTGTACCTTAAGGATGACTCTCATTTTCACAGTTAGTGTAGTAAATTACCGCGTATAACAAAACGCGTAAAAAAGAAACGCATAACAACCGGCATTTTTATGTTAAACTGTCGCCAGAATTATTTGATGCTTATAAGCTTATCATATACGTACATCGTATACCTTTATATTCGCCGCCTTGAGAAGCTGAAATCTCACCAAAAGCGGTGAATTTTGAAGACGAACATGAGGAAGACGTCGCCACCACATGGCCCTCTTTAGCACGACACTAATTGGACGTTTTACACCTTCATCGCAATTGTAACTCCATGGCGTAAGACAGAATTTATAAGGACACGTTTTTAATATTTCCCTTCTCGTTACAAAATAGAGAGGGGAAATAAATATACTGAGTGAGATACATTATTGTAATTACAATAACATCAAATTATTACATGGATATCAGACTTATACTAGGCAGCGTACATATAAGAATATCTTGAAATGGAATAAGCATTTGAAGACCTAGAGTGCATATTCTCCACTCGTATTACGTTTCTGTTTGAACGTCATAATATAATTGAACATCATGGCTTCTTGAAACACAGCGATTGCCAACATTTGTCCAACATAACCATCTAGACTGGCAAAGCTCAAATCTTTTTCAGGTCTCTCCCAACGTGTCACATGAGTAACACATGTTTCGCGACAGTGGTGACCATTGGTAAAGTAATAATGTCATTTGCATTACAGCGCAGACTGCCTCACATATAAGTACGGACTTCATTACGACAATTGTACTGCTGACGTCCTGTTATTCTAATGCTTTACGAGTGGGCACTACGGCTGAATGAAGAATGTGCCGACTTGAATTGCCGGTACGGCGAGATTAACTGCCAACAGTCAGTCATCAGTTCCTGCTGTAGTCATTATGACCTACAATCTTTCACTTTTCGCGGACCTCAAGTTCCTCGACGTCTGCGGGCGTTTGCAGTGGTTATTTAAATGTTTCTGACAAATGGTTGATTCACTATAACTACCAATATTATTCTGAACATTTTCCTTTGCATGAATTGGTGGTGTCTGAGAACAGGGTGATTCGGAACATAAGAGGGATAACGACACGAGACTTTAAGAAAACTATATAATGAGGAACTTCACAATTTATTCTTTTCATCAAAATAGACGTGGATGACGTAGATAACGCACATGGGAAAGAGAAAAACGCGTATAATCTGTGCAAAAGAAATGAGCTCTTAAATTTTTAACTCTTGAACTGAAAGTGAAGTAAGCTTAAAGCTAGCGTAATTATTCCAATCATTACTTACTCATTACATTGGGCCATATGTGGGTTTTCTTTGCCTTCCATTAATTTCAATTAGTTATTCCACACATCTTTCATGGAGAAACACCAGTACGCCTGCCTAATTTGAAGAAAGATATAAACAAATGCTAATCACATTTCCGAAACGTGCGACTTTAGTTCCAAGGCAAAACGAAGGTGAAGACAATTCGCTTGGGCACCCACACTCGCTGGCTGATAAGTTTGTAGGTGAGAAAATTATCGTTGATGAATGGATCAAACATGCGCGTTCCAGTGTCTTGATGTCGGCCACGTCTTTTCTAATGCATATGTTGCCCTCACATATTGATATTGTAGAAAATGCCTTGAACTTGAGACTTTTTAAGTTTTCTTTTCGTGCTTTCCTCATGCCTTGTTTTCAATTCGCGCCCAAGAGTTTGTGCTAAGGTGGCTACGAAGGCGTCACTTCCATCCGAGAGGTTGCATCCAGAAAGTGAAACCCAGAGTTCGTAAATAAATTCAGGCATTCTGTACGTTTGTTCCTATAAATAATATGCCTATTTGGTGGAAAGGTAGTGTTTCGTGAATTACTAGGGGACAAACAATCTACCAGTTGTCATCAACTGAACCACTTAGAATAGAAATCAAACATTTTCTGGTCATTGAACCAAGATTGGTATAGATGTCTGATTAACCCTTTGAAGCCGAAGCTCATCTAAATATTATTTAATAAATCAGTCCGTACCGCGAAGAAAACACTTCGCTTCACCATTACAAATGACAACTGACGGTGTTTAAGGAAATAATCGCTGTTTACACTACGAAACCCATGCATACAAAACTCAGAGTTATTAACTGTGTGAAGCAGGTGGTACATATAGTTACCACTGGGTCTTAAAGGGTTAAAAATGAAACTGCGATTTCTTCTTCCTTCTTTTTGGAAAAAAATCACTTCGAAACTGCTGTATCGAAAGGCTCATTGTCATGATCGAAAATTCACTTGGCCTACTGTGAGGTCCATAGAACTAAAACATATTAATGTCCCACTGTTTCACTGCACCGAGTATGAAGACTAGCAGATGACAATATGGCATTAAGAAATGCGGCCATCTTGGTATCCTGCTTAGCATACTAGGACAGTGGAATCTTGTCCTATTATAATAAAAGCTATCTCCATGGGGATCTAACATAATTATTGAATCAAGATAAAGACGTTGTATTCTAACATGTGCTTGACTTTCACTGCTATCACACGACGTCACATTGTTTGACTGTATAATTGGAATGTTTAAATACGGTCAACCTGCATGTTTTAGTCATAATTAAGCCTAAATGTAACATAGAATTGGTAAACCATAAATTTTGGCATCGGAAAAAAATTTTCTTTCCACATAGCACATTCAATAACGATATTCATAACGTTCTTAAAATATACAAAGGGTAGCCGACATTTAAATTTACATTAATTTTGAGAATTGTACACAACGTTACGTTACTGCTAACGATGGTTTATGAGTGTCTAGGTTTTTGTTAGGAGTAACTAAAAATAACAAAATGTTGCACTAAAATCTTCTCGGGTTGGCAAAGTACTATTAAGAGCTAATGTTGAGGAGACATCGTCCCTGATAATGGGTATATATAAGGTCTCCGAAACGTTAGATTTTTAACGCAACTTTTATTCTGCTGATTACTCTTCGGTGGGGAGAAGCAGGTGACCACTCATCTCCTTCTAGGATTTATTTTCTATTTCCAATACAACTTCACGGCGTGCTTCTTACGTACAGAGATAACTTTCCCTTTTTACATTTAATATAATTTATCTATATAACAGACAAGTGCTGATTGGTTGGTTAGATACTTCTACCAAACATCCCAGACTACGCGGTGCGACATGCCTTAAAGCGCCACTGTTAGACAATTATCAAAGTTTATTGCCTTTACATGTCTCTCTTTGTTCCGTAAGCTGGTGGTAACTGCATGTAATGTATGCGCTGAACACATTCATTAGGCGCTATAAATAGAGGTCTACGTCATAACTTATGAATCGGTACAACGTGGGTCTTGATTGGCAGGAAAACGATCGTCGATGGGAGCTACGCGAAACGTGATTGGCCATTATTACTGTTTCCGAATTATCCGCCAAGATAATTAAAAGTCCGAAGTGCCCGTATATTCTGATAAAACATCCTCGAATGGACCAGTTTTTAACCCTTTAGGGCGCATGCAGCAACTGGTTCGACTTTGAGGACACAACATCGAGCATCGAGAATGAACAGAAATTGGAATGAAACCGTACGTTTCGCCTAGGTCACTAGCTTGCGGATAGGAAGAAAACAAACACATATACTTCATAATCCAAAACCTTATCTAAGACACCGAGTTTCGAAGTATTTCCGCTGCGAAATGTACTTGTAATTTGGGCAGTAATGCTTCCTTCCTGCTACACTCCCCATCAACCCCTCGGATCCCATTTACTTCAAACGGACGTGGAGCGCACGGTTTCATCCCGCCCACTGTATTTATGAATTTATTTCGTTCTCATAACATTTCCTCTAACACCACTGCCCACCTGATTCCCGTACTGGAGATGCGTTATGATGATTTGTTCCTCAGAGAAGGAAGCGAACTTTTCTGTTTTGATTAACTTCATGCTCCAATCAGTCAAATAATATACAACACAATACCAAGACGTATTTCTGAAACTCAGATGTAGTTATGTAGCATAAGAAAAGGTGAATTTGAGGTTTCACGGCGGTGAGTCTGAAGATTTCTGTCTTCTGGGTTGTTGCGCTGTGTAGTCTGGTAGATGTTTACCAACGTTTCAGAGGTCATACTGCCTCCGTCATCAGGTCGATGAGTATGAAGATTTCTGTCTTCTGGGTTGTTGCGCTGTGTAGTCTGGTCGATGTTTACCAACGTTTCAGAGGTCATACTGCTTCCGTCATCAGGGCGATGAAGGCAACAATCTTCATAAGCCAAGCTGATCCTCTATCTTTAAGGTGACATTTACAACCACTTTCTCAGAATCGACCTAGGCTCGAATACATAAACAAACGATACTGCATCAAGTGAAATGGAACATTATAAATTCTTTGCAAACCTATGCTGACCACGGTTAAAATGTATGTTGAATGACGGGAACTGACACTGACAGATGGTTTAAACAGGAACTACAAATCATGGCTTGCTATTCAGTGAGTTACACAGGCCCCATGAAACATTACCCGATAATCTTTTCGATATATACAGTCTTTATGAGCACCTAAGCCGCGCAACAGAGTCCCTGTTGTGAAGGAGATGATCAATAAATTTCCCGCCTTTTATTAAACTCCAAGATTCCTTACCGGATCTAGAAAAACACGCCACTGGACCGTATCATGCGCCAGAACAGCCCAGCCACATTCTCACACACCTCTTCTTTAGAAATACACAGGGTCTCCCTGATGACGGAGGCAGTATGACCTCTGAAACGCCGGTAAACTTCTACCAGACTACACGGCGCAACAACCCAGAAGACAGAAATCTTCAGACTCAACGCCGTGAAAACCTCAAATTCTACATTTGCCTCTTATTTATGTCTAGATACCTCAAGGGATCCTTTCTCTTCGGAATTTCCTTATAAATTTTGTAAGAACGTCTCATATTCAACATTGCGTGTTTCAAGATCTACCAATCTATGTAATCGTCCTATTTGTATTTTGTGAAGTGCAGAAATTATAGTTTCTCATTGTGCAGTGTAAATAGGTTTCTTTCTTAATCGTTTCGTTCCAGCACACAGAACAATTTCTACACGTAAAGAAGAAGCTTATATACTGAATGGCGATGTAAGTCAGCAGCTCACAGACTAAAACAGCGTCATAACCCAGAACAACGTCTTTTTCACCATCGTGAGAACATTAAAACCTCACATACTAAGTAATATTCAATAATATATAACGGAAAATTTACCACCTCATCAAATATCTATTTGGACCTTGTACAAGGTCTATATTTAACAACAAAATGAAGACTCAAAATAAAAGTATGAAATGGGTTCGCGGCCTGGAATGAAATTCCACCGTCACCGAGCAAACAGGTTCTGCGAGACATGATTTTATGACAGAGACAGGTTGTCATTCCGTGAGAAAGTTGCACTGATTCTAGTGTGGGAGACAAAACACACTGGTTAGCCCACCGATATATGGTTACTAGTACACCAACTTCAGTCTGCGAAGAATCGTAAGAGTTATGATTATTACTACTATATCATCATCATCATCATTTACTACTGATTATACTGTAGCTTCAATTCCCATATCCTTTCTTGAGTTGATGAATGTGTACGGTGGAAGATGATCGCGCTGTACGTCACATGAAATGCGATTAAACTCACGTCTGCATCCATTACTACTACCACAATCATCAAACAACTACAATTACACTGATGGAGAGTTCTGCTTGCAAGAGATCGAGAAATTTGTCTTTGGTTTATGGGCGGAAAAATGTGGTCCCAATTCCTGGATGTTATCTTGGAGATAATTTCAATGGCCGCAGAAATATTGAAGTTTTATTGTTAGACGAATGGCTAATGTGTTCGAGAACAGGACACTCCACTGCACAATTTTATACGCATCATACTTTATTATAATAATTATTATTCGCTGCCATAAAAACTGGCGTACTTAAGATCAGAAATTAACCACCGGCAGAAAACACTATTTTTATATTCATAATAGCCTATTTATTTCAAACGAATGAAAAAAGACTTTAAAATGCATACCCCAAATCTATCACAAAACTTACATATGCACGCAAAATATTCCCACTTTCTTCTAATAAAGATGGCAGACAGGACCTCTGAAACGTCGGTAAACTTTTACCAGACTACACGGAGCAACAACGCGGAAGACAGCCATCTTCAGACTCAACGCCGTGAAAACCTCAAAATTTTCTAATGAATTTTTCCAAAGGTTAAAATAAGTAAAGCCAGCCGCAACGTCAAAGAATCTCAATGCAACCACAGGCCTATTGTGTGAGAGACGGCGGTGAATTTGTCCACGTTAAAAAAGTTAAAAAAGCCTACTCCATCAGTGTTATTCTTTCCTCTGCGCGAGCGCGCGAAGGAAACTATAGTAGCCGTCACAGAATTGTATTTTTCAAGGCCACGTAAGGATTTTATCACCCTCCCCCTTCCCGCGCGGAACAAAGTCACACGCCATACCAACTCGGAAGGCAACCATCGTCACAAAACTCATCGCGTCTGTCCAAAATATGCACAAGATAAGCAGCAATGATTATAATCTCCTTGCAACGCTCCCCAAGGTTTGGCACGCTCCATATTATTACTACTCCATCTATTCACCATTTTAGAGGGTATTTACTTCTATGCACCCGAGCCAAACCTTGCCCCTGTGGTACATAGTGCAGCAGCTATTTCCGAAATACATTTTGTTTTTAATACATGTTACATGTATTATATAGTTTTGTTGTGAGGGATGACTATGTATTTTACGACAGCGTCTTTAGAATGATGTATGAAGATCATAAAATGGCAGTTTTCTGAAGTTCTCTGATGTGTTGGCCAAATATTTTCTAAGTGACTTGGAGACAGTTTCAGTTGCTCCTATAATTATTGGGATTATTTTTGCTTTCACTTTCCACATTCGCTGTATTTAAATGAGAAGGTCCTTGCATTTCAAGATCTTCTCCAGTTCCTTCTTAATCACGTTCCTGTCAGTCGGTATTGCCATATCAATTAAGAGACAAGTTCCATTTTCGTTTCGGATTATAATATCTGATTTGTTATTTGGAATTGTTTCATACCTGTCAGAACTTCGATTCAACACACATTTCATGAAAAGTAAGAATAAAATAAATTAGTAAGTATAACTAAAGATAAGAAATAATGATCGACTTTTCCAGTTCAGTTTTCATCTCATCCGGCTGCCACAGTCAATAAAGAAGTCTACAGGATCTCCCCGTAAAATGTAACGACTTATGACGATTAAAATAAATAAGTTCGTAAGAAGTTTGCCTCGCTTGTTTTCCCGTGTCTAATGAATACACACAATAGGAGAAACAAGGCAACATCTCGATTCAGAATGTAACGCATTCAAGGCAAATACCCTCATAAATTAGAAGTCCTCCATAAACAACATGGCTTACTTAAAAATGTGACCCTGACTTCTTACCCAGCATTTTTATTCCCATTAGCGTAAGACACGTTACGCATGCGCAAAATTCCCGCATAGTGTCTGGTATAGTGAGGGATGATGAATGAAATGAAACCATCATTGCTTATACATGCTGTGACGTAATAATGATGGCAGCGGTTCTTTCGTAATGAATGGGGCAGGATATGCTTAATCTGTTTACTGCTCCGTCAAGTTTCAGCACAAACATTTAAGGACTCTTGAATGTTGTTCCCACATTCTTTCCCAGGACATGGAAATAAATCCACAGGAAGTGGTTACGCACGAGTTCTGAGGTAAACCCTGACTGCCATTATGCGAAATGTAATTCAGCGCCACAAAACATGAAAAATGTACTTCGTACGTCGTGAAAGACAGATCAGATCTGGTAACAACTGCGTAAACCTGTCATCTTGTGCTTTTGGTTTAACCATGCTAATGACAAATGTGAACGGTGATTCCAAGGTTCGTTTCCAATCTTGACCATCATCAGGGTGATGATTCATCGCCCTGACGATGGAGGCAGCAAGGATCACTTAAACGTCGGTAAACTTCTACTAGACTACATGGCGTGGCAACCCAGAAGATAGCCATCTTCAAACTCACCGCCGTAGAAACTTAAAATCCTACAAGATTAGACTACTTGATATGAAAAACATGTTACAAAAATCTAACGAGGTACACTGCAACTGTAACTTTCCGAAACCTGTGCATATACTGCCACTTGAAGTAATTCGTAACGATCACTCCGATGGCTTGCGCGATGTATAATCCCACGTCGTGGATTTTTATCCCTGCACAGTCCCACTGTGCGGTCTGTACCCTGCACCCACTCTTCAACTTGAAGCGAGATTTTCAGAACACATCGAGCAAAATGTGTATCCTACTTCCTCAGACGGAAATCCTTCAAATTTAAGACTCTTCCAAAAAAGATTTCGATATCCTTTCTTTACGTTTCCGACTATTTTTTGTACAGTGTTTTGTAACACCTTCCTCTTTGGAAGTACATGGGAAAATTGTTATTCCCTTGAAATGCCACACACTTCTAACCAACGAGCTACATCGCAGCTATGAACTAGGCAATTTGTTGATTGTATAATTAAAACAATTTCTTGATTTTTTAATTTTCCATAGCAGCATAATGATTGCGAATTCGTACAGATAAACAGACGTAAGGCGTAAGTGCTCGTTCTAGATGGGCAGCCACTGGTTGGAGGCTGTGAAGGTCCCAGAGGAATTTCTGGACGTGGTGGCAGAGACAAGCCTTACCACTACCGGGGATCAAACGCCTACCGTCCATCCGGCAGGCAGACATTATTCCAAAGCCGAAAACACTTTAAGTAGGATAACGTCACAAGTATATCATTCTCAAGAAATGACTGGCGAATCTCAGGATCATGGATAGAATAACCTTAAGGCGCGATGCCAGACTGTGGTACTGGCGTATGCAGTTTCCACAAAGTTACATAAGCAATCTCGCTGTAGTCTTGCGAGCGGAACCACACGAACGATAATAAATACGTGGCTTTAAAATTAATCCGCCTATAATGTCCATGTTATCCTTTTCGAAAGGGAAGCTTACCAATTCATTAGCATTTTATAGATCTCCACATATAACTATTATGGTAGTGATAACGATCTGATCACATCACTAAAAAACTGGAAGTCCACAACCGCCAAGCGATGAAAGAGTTGCTGATCGCAAACTGAAATGAAACTCTTTGGTTTTCGCAGAAAACGTAGGTACAGTTCCCAAGGGCACACATAGCTGACGAGATACCTAAACATGAACTTAAACTTACGAGGCTTGAGGTCTTCAAGGCGATTAAAGTTTTCACTAGTTTTCAGCGCGATCTCCTGAGTGTAGCGTTGTAAATTACTAACCTCAAGACCACAATTCAAACGCACTTCGCATTTCCCGTCGATTTCGACGACCTCTGATGCAGGCAGTCCGTTCTCTTACGAAGAGTTACGTTACTGAACAGAGTTCGTAAGAGAAATGTCGTTAAAGCCAGTCGCTATTTCCAATGAGCGCAATGTTATTATAAATGGAGATTACGTTCCTGAACGATAAAAAATTTATTTCCTAAAACGAAACATACAAGAAACATTATTAAATCTGGTGTAAAAGCAATTTTTAACAGAAATACGTTATGTAAACAACAAACGGGAAACTGGCGAAATTACTCATGTAATTCTTACCCTTAATTCGCTATGTGACTAGGCGACTTTGCATACTCGGTTGCGTTTTCGTTAGAAAGTGTTTCAATATTGTTCGAAGATTTCGGATATGCGACATGGAGCCAAGCAGACGGTATATGTTTCATTATGAAAATCGTAGATCGGAAAGAGAATATTCCTGAACTGACGTTTTATACATCGTTAATTTGTATCCTGTCCACATCCAGAAGAAAGGTCTGTGACGAGTTGAAGTTATTTCGCCTTGAATGTAAGACAATCCTTCAACAGGCACTAAAACCACAAGCACTTTGCTGCCCACACTGAGAAGTGATGTCATTTAATAATAACAGCTTAGGTGTGGAAAGAGCACAAATAAGACACAGTGGTTACCCTTTCTCTATCCTACATTTATTTTCGTAAAAAATAAGTATACCTACACATGCAGCTGTTTTCTTGATGCAATTATGCAAATACGTATGTGGAAGTATTCCGCAATTCTCGTTGGTAGTCGACTTACAACTATGGAATACACCTACACTAACTCGGGGTTCGAAAGGGATGCGATCCCTGGAAGTTTCGTCAAGCGGATCGAAAGTAGGAAACGTGTGAATCACCCTGATGACGGAGGCAGTATGACCTCTGAAACGTTGGTTAACATCGACCAGTCTACACAGCGCAATAACCCAGAAGACAGAAATCTTCATACTCATCGCCCTGATGATGGAGGCAGTATGACCTCTGAAACGTTGGTAAACATCGACCAGACTACACGGCGCAACAACCCAGAAGACAGAAATATTCATACTCATCGCCCTGATGATGGAGGCAGTATGACCTCTGAAACGTTGGTTAACATCGAACAGACTACACAGCGCAACCCAGAAGACAGAAATATTCATACTCATCGCCCTGATGATGGAGGCAGTATGACCTCTGAAACGTTGGTAAACATCTATCAGACTACACGGCGCAACAACCCAGAAGACAGAAATCTTCGTATTCACCGCTGTGAAAACCTCAAATCTTATAGATGATAACTTGTATTACGTGTATGGCAAAGCTCAACTGCGCTAAGGACGAAGCGAACAATTTCTGCTTATAAGAACAATAGTGATCACGCGCATTCCAAATTGAAGTGGACGTGTTCACAAACGGTGCCTCAATGGCCTTGATGTTTATACTAATACAAGTCTTGTACCAGGATAATTAAAATACAATTCTTGCTCGTATCATAAAATATACAATCCACTAATTTAAATAATGTAGGCTGCATGATATTTCTTTAAATAAAGTTGAATTCCTTGATTTCAAGGTCCTTCTGTATATGCATTGTGAATGCAACATCCTCCCGCCATTCATACGACGAAGTATTTAAATCTTCAATGAATATTATATAAGTTACGTAAGCCTACCGGCACTGATTAAAATTACCTCTGAATGCATGTTTTTCTTTACACGTGGATTCTTCATCAGCATCAACTATTATTTATTGTCTTCTTTATCATGCTTCCAGAATAACCTTGCTCCAAAATAAAATCAATGTACCCCCTACAGAGGAGCCGGATAGCTCAGTCAGTATAGTGACTAGCTACTGGGTTCGATCCCCGACGGGGTCAGAGGATTTTTCCTCTCAACCACCAACCAAAACCAACCAAAAAACCTAACTAAGGGCGAAGTCCTGCGCAAGCACAAGACATTGTTCCTTGCTAGGTAACACCATTCCTGCGTACGAAACGCATTGCTGAAAATGGTAAACAGAGCCTTATAACTAAAACGGAAATTTTGCTTACGCTAACAGGGTTCCGTCGTGGCAGGAGCCTCGACTATTCAAACTAGGGTCTGTTGCTGCTGATGGGAGGCTATCTCGTCAGACAACTTGTCCAAAAAAATTTGGTGGATTTTTCCTCTAGCCTCTGCGTCCATACCGGCTCTGTGGCCCACCCATCCTCCTGTCCAATGGGTACCGGGGAAATTTCCTGAGGTTAAAGCGCGGCCAGGGCGTGATGCTGACCCTCACCCCCATCTAGTGCCGAAGTCAAGAATGAGTAGGAGCTATCTACCTCCCCCCCCCCCAAGCGACCTACACAGTCTGCTTTACTTTACTTACTTTCTACAGGCTATATAAAATAAATGAACATCAACATAAACAGACAGTTCCCTGAGGCTGCAAATTCTATCCGGCGAACATCACAGAAGACAGCTAACTACGTCTAGTTCATCCTTTTTAGGAATTTTATACTACGTTTGGAAATGACCGTAAAAATCACATTCAAAATTAATAGTGTGGTAGCAGAACCCGAAAGCTGAACATCGCTAATAACAAAGCCTTCCTGCTATAGGACAAGAGACGAATGCCCGAGAATACGACATTTAAATCCAACGGACTGTCCTGCTAGAAGGCTAATAAGACAATAGACGATGGATTTAAACCTACATTCATTCATACTCAAGTCCAAGCAAAGGCGGCCTTTGTGTGTAATGGAAGAACAAGTTATGTGACGACAACATGGATTCCAAGTTGCTAGCGGTATTTGTGTGGTACGTGAGGTGAATAGGACAAGAGGCTGTCTGTTGTCAAGGTGAACGCGGCGGCCATACAAGACGGCGGAAAGTCAGCGTCTGCTCTCAGTTCATCAGAAGCAAAACGTATTCAGAGTTCACATAAAGACGTATGAAGAGAATCTTGTCCTGTTATTGGTAGGTAGACGTTTCGAAAACCGCACTGTCCCAAGAGCTATTAGCTCCCTCAAATTTTTGTCGAAGAACTAATATAGGCTTTAGGCCTCGGAGTTGGTATGGTGTATTGCAGCGTGCCGAAGGATTAAACTAAGTGAGTTATCTGGCATCGCGGCACGGCGCGTTCTCTCAGAAAAATTTCAACGTTACGAGCTTCACTGGGGCTGACCCCCGGAAGTGTATGAGATATTTGTTCTAACTACTGCGTCTAGACCACCTCTAGGACTGTCCCATTCTCTATCCAGTGGGTGTCTTTACTCAGTGGTAAAGAGTATGGGACGAGACGCTGACCACTCATCTCCATATTCTACTGACATGACGAGACGTCTCCATGGCATCGTACTTACTAAGCACCAGAGACAACTTTAAACGGAGCGACATCAGGTTGAAGATCGAGGAGACGGCCTCCAAATATGGGGAGTAGCTGCGAATATATTGAATAAGCAGTCGAGGGCAGCCGATACGGGGTTGTTATCCAGTTCGGGACTTTCGGCGTTGATTTACAACCCTTCACAGTAAAAGCCAGTATGAAATGTTACAGCGGGCGTCAGAGCTCTTGTAAAAAAGATAATTAACTTTTGGTTTCTTTTCCAGCGGACTGAATATTAGAGTATAAAGAAGGGCTCTTCCGTATGTAGTTAGAATCATGAAGGATTTGAGGTTTTCACAGCGGTGAGTAAGAAAATTTCTGTCTTCTGGGTTGCGCTGTGTAGTCTGGTAGATGTTAACCAACGTTTCAGAGGTCATACTGCCTCCGTCATCAGGGCGATGAGTATGAAGATTTCTGTCTTCTGGCTTGTTGCGCCGTGTAGTCTGGTAGATGTTTACCAACGTTTCAGAGGTCATACTGCCTCCATCATCAGGGTGATGAGTATGAAGATTTCTGTCTTCTGGGTTGTTGCGCTGTGTAGTTTGTTCGATGTTAACCAACGTTTCGGAGGTCATACTGCCTCCGTCATCAGGGCGATGAGTATGAAGATTTCTGTCTTCTGGGTTGTTGCGCTGTGTAGACTGGTCGATGTTAACCAACGTTTCAGAGGTCATACTGCCTCCATCATCAGGGCGATGAGTATGAAGATTTCTGTCTTCTGCGTTGTTGCGCTGTGTAGTCTGTTCGATGTTAACCAACGTTTCAGAGGTCATGCTGCCAACTACCAGGTTGCAGTAAGTGGAAGGAGGCGAAGGCTGCAGGGAGAGCGGCCGAAAGGACGGCGTCTCCACGTGCCTGCCAGCGCCCAGATCGGAGACAGCTAAGCCTTCTCCCGAGCAGGAGAACTTGGGCCCTGGCTGGAACCACGTTGTCCGAGGTGGCCGCGTCGTAAAGGCTCAAGCCGCGGAGAAACACACCCCCACTGTGTCCGGCACAGGAAGACGGACCGAGCGGCAAGCTGCCCCCACGGGCTGCAAGATTAACTTCGCTCGTCCTGAAGTGCTGGCGGCGGACTCCGTAACACTCCCTTCCAAACAGACTGGCTCTACTCCCCCCAAAGGGTCAGTCCCTGCTCCAGGGGAACGCGATTCTCTTGGAGAACGTCGAGTTGACA
This sequence comes from Zootermopsis nevadensis, assembly GCF_977971745.1. NCBI lineage: Eukaryota > Metazoa > Arthropoda > Insecta > Blattodea > Termopsidae > Zootermopsis > Zootermopsis nevadensis. The sequence goes on along the minus strand of NW_028259192.1, from coordinate 7,204,529 downwards.
CGTCGTCTGACGGAAATAAAATTCAAGGACAATTTTATCACTTCAGGCATCGAGACTAGATGGATCTTTCTCTTTAAAAGCATGGCAGACGCACAGCATACATATGAAAACAGCTGCCTTCTTTGAATTTGTCGCGTTTTTATAGCGAGCTTCCGACAAAACCCCGGCACAATGATAAAAGTCTTTTTGTTCTTGCACGCAGTGTAATTTGTGTTAATGAACACTAGTTAGTGGCCGGCAGCTATTTGTTCATTTTGCTCTCTAGTGACATAACTTCATACGATAAACAAGATTATTAAACTATGTCCTTCCATTTCTACGTGTAAATACCAGTATTAGTCAACGACTATACGGTGGTACCCATATATGGAAATGCGTATCATCTAATGCGTTCTGAGAAATAATGGCTCAATTCTCGGTAAACAGATTGCAGAAGTAGGAAGTTCAGAGGCCACAAAATTACTCAGCGATCTTTGGAAGTAAGTGTCAGGCAAATTCCTCTGACTTGAACCGGCACTGTCTTCAGAATAGGGAGACTCAAGAACAGTTTCACGTGAAAACAAACGTGAAGTGAGCATGTTCTTCAAGCCTCCTTTAAGACTTTTAAGGCCCTGCACGGATACATAATTGGTTTCGATGTCCATTTATTGGAGACAAGCCTACAAAGTTATTGTTGCGAAACTAATCACACTGCTTAATCATGCATTATTCATCACTATTTCGTTTAGTATTCCTCTCACAGAATAATGTTTAAAATAACAATTGTAGATCCTTATCTTTTTATGATGTTGAGAACCAATTTATTATTAATAACAATGCATATAAAAATCGATTAGAACTTCACGTAAAATCGGAGCTACATTGGACAGATACGATACAAAATTAAATTCGTTGCATAACATATCATTAATTCCCCAGTAAACTAGATTTCCGATTATCCGAAATAAACGGGACTGAAGAACGGTCGGATAATCGTAATTTAAGATATTATTAAATTACAAATACGTAATGATTTCTCGTTGAGGCCAACTCCTCTTCTTGTAGTGCATATCCCGGGCACGGCTATCCCATTCACAGAGAAAACAACAATACTTGGTGTAGCCGTTTTGTAGTCTCATCAAAATGGCGATTAACTTTAAACCACCACATATCTGCCACTCATACTTCTGGCAGTGTACACCTAAGAGGATGTTCCCCATCTTTGCATATGTTTCTTGTTTGTGGACGGTATAACGCAATATGTATTGAAGGCAGAATATTTCCATTGATTAATAACACAGCGCAAGAAGTAGGAATCTCATAGAGAACCGTTAACTGAGAACAAATCACGCAGTACCTGGTCGGATTCGACAAATACTGCAAGAGTTGAAGGTGCACTTGAGGCGGCAAGAACGTATCACGTAATGCAGAGCGGGGTGACTGTTGCTGAACACGTTTTAAGAGCGTGGTGGTACTATAACTGATAATCATTGAGAGCAACTCGCTAATATGAGGCTCCAACCGTAATTCGAAAACAGGAGTCAATCGACAAATTTTAATGTGATTTTCTTGTTCAGCAGCCTAAAATTAGTCAAGTTCGGTTAGTTTCGTTTTCATAACATTTTATGTCGTAAAAACAATTTTTGCATTTATGTTTGAAGTATGATGACATTTTTTAAAAAGATCACAGTTACAGTGCTTCTTATTTATATGCATAAAACCCTGCTTTTTTCCTGCATCGAATATATTCGTATATAAAATTCATACCAACACCTCATTGGAATAGAGTCACCTTGATGCATAAAATGAATCGTTACAAACGAGTCCAGTCATTATGTTACAAAGGATTCATCTGTCCAACACATGCATACAACGTATACAGGCAACTCTCGGTTTACGAAAGAGTTCCGTTCCAAGACGTTGTTCGTTATGTGTATCTTGCATTCCTGAGCTTTTACGAAACGTATCGTATAAGTTAGCAGCCATTCTAAAGCATTAAAACCATTACTAATTATCATATAACAATTTTTAGTAATTATTGTAATAAATACATTTTCTAAAAAGTTTATGTATTTAAATCTTACAATTATGTTGACTATACGTTTGGCACTTCGTTTTATAAGGAACTCTATCTATTGGCGACTTTAAGAAATTTTGAATGAATTGTGACGTTCGTTATAGCGAACGTTCGTAAATCGACCGTTCGTAAACCGAGAGTTGCCTGTATATCTAATATTTCGATAAATCCGAAAAAAATGCGTATGGAATACTTTTCGATCGCAAACACTCGGGTACATTTCCTCTTCAGAACGGTCTGAAAGAACGGGGTGCGTTAATGCTACTGTTTTTAAAATTAAATTTAAAACAACACCCCTAGTTTCCAAGAAAATTAAGAGAGAGTGTAATTGAAATGGACACATAAGTTCCTGATCCACGCTGATGATGCTATTTACCCGGCATAAAACATAAGTACCGTAAGGAAACACATAGTAAGTTCTATTAGACGTCAGTAAACGGGAGACCTGAGCGTACATATGAGAATAATGGACGTAATGACAAATCTGAGTGAAAAAGAGTTTGAAGATGTGTGGACAAGATACAAGTGACTCAGGATGGAGTCCAGTGAAGCTTCATTTTCGTAAATTTATTGAATATATGAGCAACTATCATCATCTCGAAAAGGATCCTTCTCAAGAGTATTGCGTATTATTGTTTTAAAATTCGCTTCGGTATTAAATAAAACGGCGGCTGTGAACGGTCTACATGATTCACAAACCACGGTAAACATGTATTTCAGAATACTCATAACTATATTGAGGTGGCCATAATGAAAATACCTAAAAGGCTAATGCGTTTTGCACGCAAAATTTTTAACACGATGTTCGTGTCAAATTATGGTTTGCACTATCAGGCGATATCTGTCCTCCAAATACTGTGAGATTAATAAAATCACACAGGCTCCGACTGTACAACACATGACAGAATCATAACAATATTATTAAGCAGTTTTTGAAAAGTGACTGCTTGAACGCCAATAAAACATTAAACTGAATACAAATAAGACATTTCCTGTATAAAAGGTCTACTGTGCCAGTAATGAACTCTTTCGTTTCACAATAACAGTAGAATTACAACCATAAACCATACGAATTCTTCAGAAGCTTGGCGTTTCAAATGCAAGATTTACATTAGTAATATTTTTAATAAATAATATAGCCATAACGACTCACTGACATACGAGAAGTCACCAGACACGTGGTTACACATTCGGTGGAACAAGTTGCGTCCATCCACTGAATAATCTGTCGATTCTAAATTCTAGCTTCAACAGTTGATACACCAATGATATGTAGGATATTGTACCAGTTGTTCAGTCATCGTTCCACAGCCATGACGTAACCACTTACCTGTAAAGAAAAGAAAACATTAGGCTTAATAGTAGAAATTATGCTTGTAAACTCTGCTATGAAGTTCAGCGACCACGCTGTTATATCTAGAACAATCATATATTTTCGTAGGAACGTCACGAGATTGTGTGACTATGATAATTGTCTCGTGTAAAAGGAATGCTAAAAAATCAGCAAGGCATTAGGCCTACGAAGTTCTTTCAAAAATAATTTATCGTATAGCAAAAGTAAAATCCTTCTATGCTACTTCCGACAGAACTCAAGTTGTAAGTCGTCTTCTTCTGCGTTGTGACGCCATAGTCATTAGGTGCTTACCAGTTTCGGAGGAGAACACTGCCTCCATTGTCAAGGACGTTCTATCAAAAGTTAGTAAGCACCCACAATACAATATCACAACAAAGAATACTATCCAGTTTTCACTGCCATGAACCTCCGGAATTAAGTTCTCTTCTTGATAAACTGATAGTTGCTCAGTAAATTCCCCGCCTGCATGGAACCCGAAGGTCTATCACCCTTTTCACAATAGTCCATTACTGGACCCTATCCAGAATGAATTTAATTCGGTACAAATCCTCCCATCTGCACTTACATTTCCCAGATATCTTCGCTTTAGGTCTTCCAATTGTATGTGCATTACCCTCATACATGATACAGTACATGTCCCGCGTGCTTTAATCACTTTGATCGCCCTAATAACATTTGGCGAAAGCATAAATTATGCCTGAAAGCCACTAACTATGTATTTTCTCATCCTGTTACGTCCTGTCTCTTAGGTTCAGTAGTTTGTCCTCATACACCCTCAACGCAGGTCTTTTCCCCCACAAGGTGAGTGACAAACTTTGAATTTCAAATTCCGCTGCTTCTGTTCGTACAAGTGAATGCGTACTTCGGCCACAGTCGGTTCGCAAGACACAGCTTTGTAACATAACCTACAATATTACTAATGGAAAGAACAGGACTCGGTTATGTAAACTGCAGAAACAAACAAACCTTGAGGGTTAATCTACTTGTTTGTGGACAGAAAATTGTAGTTGTTGTTCCTTGGCTCTACAACCCTTTTGTGGGTCTTCGCCACCTTCTATTCGGAGATTTCCTAGTCTCTGAAGTATGCATTTGTGAGCAGCGAGTGACCAGCCCACCGACTCTGTGCACAGAAAATGCCTCATCTTAATTCCACGACTGCACAGGCCGCGTATTTGTTCAGCACAGGGCGGTTTAAGTTTCAAAAATGTACATCAATGCTGTAGACTTTGCGCAATTTGTTACCACTTTATTGAATACCACTTTAATGTCGTTTTTGAATGCGAAGTGCTAGACAAACATTCTATGTAAAGAGCACCAATTACTGAATACTGGGAACGACCCGTTCTTCAAGTGCCTGAGCACTGCGGGTCCCAACTTTTTCGTTGGCTCGATCTATAGACATTCGGTAGGAATCATTGGACGAGGGATCGGCCGGTAAAAAGCACCAATTAAAAAAACCATAACTACACAAAAGTCCAAGAAAAGTAACAAGATCTTGGGAATTTTGGATGTAATTATTGTTAGACCTTAATGATACTTCACTACTGATAACCAAACATGGTAGCTTAGAGTGAAATAGTGGACAGACAGTTTAACATCCCTAGTGATTACTGAGTTAAAGAGTAAATAAAATCCTCTCGGGCGACAAGCCGCGTCAAAATGGAATCGTAGTCAAACGTTTCAGAGACATTCTCTGCATCCATCATCAGGGAATGTGACGGGTGGCTGCAGTTTGCTGTTTATATATACCAAAAATTGTACCCTTTCACGCACGCCTTTGACCAATACGAAATGGGAATGCACCCATCTTGGGACCATTCGTACGGCAACCAACCAGACATCAGAATGTTGGTGTCTTAGGTGTAACCAATTGCACCAGACGGGTTCAACATCTAAGTAATACCATCGATTGTGGTACGTGCATGTAGTGGTGTTAGGCAACTCTATTGTACCAGGGAATAAACATAAATATATTGGATATGGCTCAGACTGTACTGAAAAATGTCTTTTTTTATCTTCGAAGTCAAAGGAAGGTGTACATAAAGAACGTCTTCGCTTATGTAGTGGACATTATTATTTCCTGGGCATAAAATTCGTTAAGTAACAATTCAAAGTCTCAAGGTAACTTTATGTAAAATTTGCTTTAATAATTAGTAAGTCTGCATTTTGTATTCATGGGTTTTGTATGGTTCTCAATGTAAAGAGCTATCATTTCTCCAAACAGCATTAACCAGCTGGTCTTTGTAATGGTGAAATGTTATGCTGTGTTTGCGGTAAGGGGCCGATTTCAGCTTAAAAGGACGTTTATCTAATTAGCAAAGAATTGCTTATAAATTGTTCTGAAATAGAAATGGCATTATTGCCTAAATATGCATCAGTTAAATTGTGGTTTCCAAGCCTTTAAACTTCACTCCTTGCACTATATCACATTCTCTAATCATTTCAAGACCTAGGGACACACTCGCCCTTTCTTATAGACCAGCAGACCGCCGTCGATAATGCACTCAAACTTCATGACAATTTATTAGTAATACTAGGCAAACAGATCCACATATTATTCAATTGTATTCTATAAAAAAATTGTTTAATTTGTCATTCTCATTAACTATTAATTCATATTATTCAAATATAAAGAGTTAACTATTTTACAACTATGCAGATTGATTGTGTCGCACAAAACACATTGAAGGGTCGCAGAATGCGAACCCCTGGACTCTACAATTACATTCTGAATTGCATTCATCCTAATTAATGTAATGAGCGGTGACTTTCTCCAAAATGAAATATAACTTATATTAAACCCATATTAATATTTCTGTTCCCGCTATTTGTGACAGGCGCTTCTTCCAAAGTATTAATACTTTAGAAAGCGTACGATTTAATTTATTACCAAAATGTGTCTAGAAAACTGATTCTGGCACACTATTATGCAATAAGTCTAAAATAAATATTATACTTCCGCGACAAAGAACCCACAGATCATCCGACAAAGCAGTTTCTCGCCATGTGGTTCGTACTTACACGCGAACTACACAAACTGATGATCTGATCGTCGGCGTCTGATTCTCACGTTAACAGAATGGCACAGGAACTGGGCAATCTGCTGCGATAACCACTTCCGCTGAACTTACCACACATCGCTGTATCAATTTCCCTTTCCTGACATAATATCACACTTGCGCCTCTTTGAGAGGCCGACGGATGTTGCGCGATTCTATTAATTTAATTACATGACATAACGCTAAAAATCGGCACACACTTTTCATCTTCATCTTGTCTTCACACGGATTTTGTGCCTTAAGGCTTGTACCTCAGATCCTCTTTTTAGCGTCTTCTTGGTCCTCCAACTTTTCGCTGTGTGGACGTGTATTCATCTTTCTAACACTTCTCCTCAGATTTTTAAAACCCAAATATGAATGAAGATTTCTGTCTTCGGGGTTGTTGCGCTGTGTAGTCTGGTAGATTCATCGCCCTGATGATGGAGGCAGTATGACCTCTGAAACGTTGGTAAACATCTACCAGACTACACAGCGCAACAACCCAGAAGACAGAAATCTTCATACTCATCGCCCTGATGATGGAGGCAGTATGACCTCTGAAACGTTGGTAAACATCTACCAGACCACACAGCGCAACAACCCAGAAGACAGAAATCTTCATTCTCATCGCCCTGATGATGGAGGCAGTATGACCTCTGAAACGTTGGTAAACATCTACCAGACCACACAGCGCAACAACCCAGATGACAGAAATCTTCATACACATCGCCCTGATTATGGAGGCAGTTAGACCTCTGAAACGTTGGTAAACATCGACCAGACTACACAGCGCAACAACCCAGAAGACAGAAATCTTCATACTCATCGCCCTGATGATGGAGGCAGTATGACCTCTGAAACGTTGGTAAACATCGACCAGACTACACAGCGCAACAACCCAGAAGACAGAAATCTTCATACTCATCGCCCTGATGATGGAGGCAGTATGACCTCTGAAACGTTGGTAAACATCTACCATACTGCACGGCTCAACAACCCAGAAGACAGAAATCTTCATACTCATCGCCCTGATGATGGAGGCAGTATGACCTCTGAAACGTTGGTAAACATCTACCAGACCACACAGCGCAACAACCCAGAAGACAGAAATCTTCATACTCATCGCCCTGATGACGGAGGCAGTATGACCTCTGAAACGTTGGTAAACATCTACCAGACCACACAGCGCAACAACCCAGAAGACAGAAATCTTCATACTCATCGCCCTGATGATGGAGGCAGTATGACCTCTGAAACGTTGGTAAACACCTACCAGACTACACAGCGCAACAACCCAGAAGACAGAAATCTTCATACTCATCGCCCTGATGATGGAGGCAGTATGACCTCTGAAACGTTGGTAAACATCGACCAGACTACACAGCGCAACAACCCAGAAGACAGAAATCTTCATACTCATCGCCCTGATGATGTAGGCAGTATGTTCGCTGAAACGTTGGTAAACATCTACCAGACCACACAGCGCAACAACCCAGAAGACAGAAATCTTCATACTCATCGCCCTGATGACGGAGGCAGTATGACCTCCGAAACGTTGGTAAACATCTACCAAACTACACAGCGCAACAACCCAGAAGACAGGAATCTTCATACTCACCGCTGTGAAAACCTCAAATCTTACACAAATGTGAATCTTGTATATGCATTTAACCCATGCATGTTTACGTGCGTTAAAATGTTTCTGTATTCAGGATCCAACGGAAGGCTCTTGTGAACACGGTAACGAACCATCGGGATTGGAAAAAGACGCAGAATTACCCGACTGCCTCCGCTACTCTAATCTTATTAAGGATATCTCTGCTTCATGTAGTTAATTCCTTCGGTAATAAATGGCGATATTTATAATAACAACGAATTCCGTTAAATTTTGTAGGTTTTAATTAACCAAATTCCGTTTTCAGATTCACATCTACGAAAGTCACACTAACAGCTAATCTAGTAGCGGTTTGACGATCTCTTCAGCGCTGTCGGCCTCGGTACTTTTTCTTTTCCCAGCGAGTTCATTTATGGAACATTACATCGATACAGATGTCCACCTTTCAAGACTTCACAGCTGCGAAACACCTAGTAGCAAAAGTAAGTAAGAACAAATAAAGTTTCCAGGTTTTCACGGGGTGAGGATGATAATCTTCTGGGTGTCTACCGAAGAATCTACAAAGCCCAAAAAACATCAAGCAACGAGAAACATTCATTTTTGCGAGTTTTTTTTAGTTAAAGTAAAGGACGTTTTGAACTTACAAATTTATTCATACCAATCTATAATTTTCTTGAATCGAAGAATCAGCGGCATAAGCTTGCGACAGTGAACTGTCGGGTACCATAACAGGAAGTATTAGCTCCTCAAGAAGAGCTGTGTTCCATGGATTTCGTTACTCACGGGTCAGGAATAATGAATGGCTTTCGAATTTTTTAAAGACCACTTCTGGGCGACACATTTACGGAATAATGTATACCTATATATATATTCCTAAACGCAAGGGAAAAATAACACTGGCAAATCGAAAAAGAGAAACAAGAAAACTGAATTTCATATAACAATTAGAAAACCCAACATTTCATAAATACTACCATTCTATATGCTTTATATTTAATTGCATTTTGTGACACGTTTTCTGAAAATAAAAAAGATGACCAGTTGCAAGAAGGTTTATACATAAAAGAGTTTACTACTGGAGAGAATACCCTTCTACCTGCTGAGTTACAAGTCAATCCTAGTACCATATTTACTAAACTCAACGCACCTGCAACCAAATGTTTTCATGAAATAGTAGTACCGTTTTATTATTTTCTTTACAACGAAGATTGCATGGGACAAATCAGCTATTGACATATGTCGATGATGTTAATTTATTGGGTGACAATATAAATACAATAACGAGGAACATAGAAATTTTACCAGAAGCTAGAAGAAAGGTTGGCTCAGAAATAAATTCAGACAAAATCTTAAGTCAGCAGACAGGCGCACAGAATTCTCTTAGGGTGGCTAATAAATCCTTTGAAAGGGTTACGAAGTTCAAATATTTGGGAACAACAATAACAAATCAAAATGACACTCATGAGGAAGTTAGGAGGAGACTAAATTCTGGAAATGCTTGCTACTTTTCATTTCAAAGTATTTTGTCTTCCCGTCTGATCTCTAAGAACCTGAAAATTAAAGTATACAAAACAATAATTTTGCCTGTTGTTTTGTATGGGTGCGAAACATGGTCTCTTACTCTGAGGGAGGTACACAGATTGCGGCTGTTTGAGAATAGGGTGTTGAGGAGGATATTTGGGCCTAGGAGAGAAGACGACGAACTTAAAAATGTGCACTCCTCCCCCAGTATTGTCAGGGTGATTAATTCGAGAAGAATAAGATGGCCGGGGCATGTAGCACGCGTGAATGGGACAATTTGTGCACCGGGTATTGGTTGGGAAGCCTGAAGGTAAGAGGCCGCTGGGGAGACCTAGATGTAGATGGGAGTATAATCTCAGGTGGGATCTATGGGCGATAGGAGTTGAAGGAGACTGGATTTTGTTGGCCCAGAACAGGGACCGGTGGAGGGCTTTGGTTAATTCGGTGATGAACCTTGGGTTCTCTAAGCCATTTAGTTAGTTAATTAGTTAGTTTAAAACAAAGAATATATTTCAGATTGTTGCTTCAGTGAAGATGCTGTTGGTTTCTAGCTTATAACACCGTGTGGACATGCAAGTAAATACAAACACCATTTTTAGTCTTGTAGATGGACGCTGTATGCTCATCCGAAACGTTGGTCCAGATGGCGGTACAACGCAGAAAACCAATATCGATAACCCCATAGTAGTCACTAATAAATACAGCTTAGATAGTCTATATGTATAACAGTAAGTAAACATTTTCTGGAAAAATAGGATTATTTTATTTGAATTCTCCCTTCTGCGACATATTCATCAATAAATAAAGAGGGTCACGGTTCAATAACGACTATGGCAACACAGGCAGTTCCCGCTGGTAAAAACAGTTACGTTCCCGGTGAGAGTTCGTAAAGCGAATCGGTATTTCCCTTATGCGCAATGTTATAATTGGTGGTTACGTTCCCGAATGATTGAAAAATTGACAGAAAATTTAGAAATCAACAGTTGCATTGCCTGCAGCGAAACATAGAAGCAAAGAAAACAACAGATCATTACATATACTACTGAAAATTAACAAAATCCTGTATCCAACATTGGGAAATTAAACATTTTCCTTCGCTTCATCTCATTTTCTCTTGGCTTTCCGACTGTGTTGCTGTTACCTAATGTTCGATTTTGTTTCGAACACTTCCAGTGAATGAGTTCGCGATCGAATAAGAAGCTAAGCGCTCCATTTAACGAGATCGTAAGAGCTAAATTTCGTAATCCGAATCATCTTAAAGCGTGGAGTGACTGTACCACTATTTTAACTCGAATGAATTTCAAAAAAATCCCTCGAATGCATTTGAAAAATATAAACTGTTTTACTAAAGGAACATTCTGTAGATTCCGGAATCGGGAACGAAGAATTCACTTCAGTACTGCAGAAACAAAGTTTTATTTTCTCTCCTATGGGCGACTGTAAGTAACCAACTGAGTACCTGGCTTGAGGGTGGCAAAGGATATCTTAACACTTGCTTTGGGGCGGAAGGAATCTTCCGACTTATAATAACTGTATTTGCAAAGACAAAAGTTATGAGCTCACACCAGTACTACACATTTGGTGCATGTCATGATGGTCACCCTTGTTGACGTCATGTTCTTGGTGAGGCAGATTACTAAATGCAGCAGGAAATATTCAGTCTACAGATACTCATGTTAATCATTTCTAAGAGAAATGAAAAAAAACTTGTTTTGTGGTTTGTTCCGTACTATGTCATTAAACCGCTAATCAAAGTGTTCTATGGAAGCCCCTCATCATAATTTGCTGAACTTAAGTAACATTTTCAGTAATGGTATATAGGCGTATAAGTAACTCAGGGTGGTCCAATCTTTCTTTTTGTCTTGAGTCAGGGATATTTTCCTCTTGGACCCAAGAGCCATGACGTCTCTTCTGGCATTATTTACGAAAACTAATAGCCAATTTTTACTACGTTTACAAATATTTATCTAAAAATAAGAAGCTGCCATAATATAAGCCCAAGTATAAATGTTACTGGAATATCAACATATTAATATCGAGCTACACATTATTTTAAATTTGAACATACAACAGCTTGTATCTGACATACCTTTTTAAATGGACAATTTACATTTTAATACAGGGTTCTAAAGTCAACGGCATGTGTGACGCATGTGCGTGGAACACCAGAAGAGATAAGAATCGCGATTTTTTAAACCCTTCGGAGTAAATAAAATAAATAAGCTTGTACTGTTAACAGATTAAATAATTTCACGGGTCTAATTACAAGTGGTCTTCGACCGGATATGGCCCACGCATCGTCAATTTGACTTCGCTGATGTAACTTATCATGACTTGAAACTTTGAACAAAGCCTATTTCATATTCTTCTGGTGTTCATACATTTCCTCTTCACATTTCATACAAACTTCCAGTTTACCACCGAAAAATTGGACTCTAAGAAATTGCTTAGTATGAAATTTATTGTGAACATATTTCGGTACTTCCTGGATCCTCGGTATATGAAAGATGGAATGTTCAAATATTCAAACGGAACGCATGGTGTTGCTGAACGAATATAGTCACGAGGTGATCACGTGATGCATTAAAGACGTATGCCAGCAAATATATTTTCGCAATGCGTTTCTTACAAAATTTTCTAAAACTATTTATTGAAATGAAAGTAGAGCGGACATTTTACAAGTCATTACACTTAATCAAATACAATAAAAAAACAGGGATTTTACACTTCATAATCCACGCAAATGGAGCACGCGTCCCCCAGCATCATAACGAGTAAGGTAACACGTTGGCTCGACCCTAACTAGAATTCATAGGGTACAAATGACTGCCCTAACTGTTTCCGTAGTTTCCCTCAGTCTCTCCCTCCAACGGCTTTCACTCAGGCCATCTACACCTCCTTCTAGCCTCCTTACCGGCCAACTTTCATATCCCATTCGATATCTGCAGGAGAAAAAGGGTCGCAGGGATCATTATTCTTGTGTTATAGGGAAGTCTAATACCAACGAAACGACATTTTATTTTCTTGTCCCTACACCAGTTACTTGCAAAGCTGCAGCACTTAAGCCACTCTTACCGTGATCGTTCTCATGTAATCATCCTATTGCTACTAAACAGGATCAGCAATACCAACATCAACATATTGACGGGTTCTTCTCCAAAATTCACTGAAATAGTGATAAGAATATTGATTTCTCTTCCTATAATATAATAAAAATGCCGGTCTGAGATAAGAATCTCTTCTTCTTATGGGAAATACCCAGATATGTTCTGGTCACACAGCTGTTTCTTGCCTTGTTCAACAACGATTATTCACTGTGAATTACAAATAGGTAGTGGCTTATTTTAAGATAATGTCTCAGCATTTGTATCAGGGCAATGATGAACACAAAAACACTCATAATAAATGGCCACGGAGTCTGAAACCTTGCGTCCCTCCCCAAGAATGAACAGACATTCGCAGCACAGAACGTTTGATGGTCATCATTTGTCGTTAGTGCTTTGTAAGGGCATATATTATTGAAATTGTGTTAAATAAAACAAATGGTACCAAAATATACACAGCCCTAAGTGTTTTGTTTTGAAGCACATTATTTCCTTACATTTTGGAACTTTCCACACGGGTATGCTGAAAAACTACACGGTGTTTCTTGTTGAATTACCACTGTTACAAACTTGACAAACCGTCCGACACCTGAAGTTAATACTTCAATGGTTTCCTGCGGGTTGCACTCAGACATGTGAGGGAGAGAAGACTTCCTAATCAACAGCAAATTTTGCTCCGTCAGCACTAAGACTGACGTTTATAAGTACTAGTACGTTAGAGGGTCAGCAGTTTCATTAAGCAGAAAAATAAACACTTATCTGAAAACCGTTATGCACCTTATGTCTCCATTATTGGTATAATAGAGAAGGAAAATAACTGAACTGTGACGATTTAGAAACAGAATGGGCCTGTCATTTTGTATGTCAACTCAATAAAAATCAACCGTTGGTGGCTGATATCAAGGTAGTATAAATTTCAGGAAACAACTCCCGTGTCATCTCAATACAGAATGTTCACAAATTATCTTCACAACTTTACTCACGAATGAAACCTTTATGAAAAGACACAGACACACTGTTTGAGCGTCATCTGCGGGAGAAACTCACAAAGTTTGTTCTGAACATAACATTCAACGTTGACACCACTTTTCAACGTATAATATCCAAAAGATATTCTAGCTCCATCCATGTACCCTGCAGCAACTCAATGTCAAGTGTTGCAACAGTAGCTGCTACTCTGTCTTTTACATCGTTGATGTCGGCCACAGGAGTTCGGTCCACAGCCTTCTACGTATCCCCACAGCAACAAAAGAACAGGTGTGACATCTGGTGATATGGCCATCCAAGACATGGGACAAGCACGGCCAATCCATCGGTTTGAGAAACGCTGATTCAGCTATGCAAATACAATCAAGCTCCAGTTTTGTTGTGCACCGTCTCGATGGAATGCAGCCTCGTCAGAGAACATGATTTTCCTCAGGAGTTATTTATCTTCGCATAGTTTCTCAGGCATGGTCACTGCAAATTCCTTTCGGCTACCCTATCATATGGCGTAATTGCCTGCACCACTTGAAACTTGTAAGCAAAGACAGACAACGTTTCCGTTAACACCCGATGCAATGTCGAATGCGGCATTTGCAACTCACGTGCTGCAGACAGTGTCCACTTACGTAAAATGCGGACGATTCTACGTATCCTTTATAGACATTTTCATCAGACACACATGAACGTCCTGTACCATTCTTGAACAAAACACTTCCAGTCTCGTCAAACTGTTTATACTAGGAACGTGTCGATGGTCTTGATGGTGGCGTCTTGTGTTAAGCTGTTCTGAAATATCTTTTGACCTGTGTATTCGATTTAGTTTCGATAAACCATTCCACACACCGTGCCTTCTACTGCGGGTTCATGGCGTCTGACTTCATTCACAAAGACAGATGCAGTGCAGTGGAAACACAAAATGAGCGAAATTTTGAGCGTTCCTCTCGCCGATAACACAAAATAGTGTGTTCATATCTTTCAATAAAGGTTTTATTCATGAGTAAAGAAGTAAAGATAATTTATACACCCTTAATAATCCAGACGCGCTACGCTCTGCGCTCAGGTATCGTATTTAACATACGAGGGTCGCTCATTAAGTAATGCCCCACATTTTTTTCCTCAGAACATATTTATTCAAGATGGCTCAAATTTAGTGACAATATAAATCAATGTTTCCTTTACACATACTATTTTTCCACATAGTCCCCATCAACTTGTACGGTTTTACGCCAGCGTGGAACAAGTGCATGCATGCCTTGCCGGTACCAGCTCTTGTCCTGTGCACGTAGCCATGTCCTCACTGCTTGAATCACGCTCTCGTCATCTTCAAATCTTGTTCCGCGGATAGCATCTTTAAGTGGCCCAAAGAGATGGAAGTCGGAGGGTGCCAGATCTGGACTGTAGGGTGGATGGGGTAGCACCGTCCAACCCAATTTGGTGATTTCTTCCCGGGTTCTCAGACTTGTGTGAGGGCGTGCATTGTCGTGCAGGAGCAAAATTTCTGCTGGATGCTTGTGAGGCCGAACTCGTCGAAAACGCTTCTTGAGGGTTTTCAGGGTCCTGATGTACGCGTCTGAATTGATGGTCGCACCTCTTGGCATCACATCCACAAGAATGACCCCATCACTGTCCCAAAAGACAGTCATCATGACTTTTCCGGCGGAGGGAGTTGTCTTGAATTTCTTCTTTCTCGGTGATTGAGGATGATGCCACTCCATTGACTGCCTTTTTGTCTCTGGCTCAAAGTGGTGTATCCAGGTTTCGTCACCTGTAATGATCCGGGACAGAAAGACCTCTCCCTCAGCATCAAAACGCTCCAACAATTCAGAAGAAATCGTTTTCCTTTGAATCCTGTGGTCTGCTGTGAGACTTCGTGGAACCCATCTTGCGCACACCTTCGAATATGCGAGAGCCTGGATAATTGCAATCACACTTCCATTGCTGACTGAAAGCTGTTGGGCCAATTGTCGAGTTGTGATGCGCCGATCCTCACGAATAATGGCATCCGCGCGGTTCAACATGTCTGGAGTGGTGGCTGTGGCAGGACGCCCAGAGCGCGGCAGATCACGGAGCTCGGTTTCTTCACTTCCTGAAGCTTTAACTCTCTTAGCCCAGCGACCAACGGTGCTCCTATCGACTGCACAGCTTCCATACACAGCACACAAACGTTTATGAATGTTCACCACCGTTTCTTTTTCAGCAACAAGGAATTCAATTACAGCTCGTTGCTTGTAACGAGAGTCGTTCACAGACGCCATTTTAACAGTTCACTACAGCTCCGCTATCGGTTGGAATCATTTGAAACTCCGTACACGAACGCGGGAAACATCAAATCTCAAGCATGTAAAAGTACACTTTTCTATCTTCATTATTGGCTGAGAAAAAAAATGTGGGGCATTACTTAATGAGCGACCCTCGTATATTGAAATTAGTTGCATGAATGGTATATATGTCCAATTCCAAGTGCTGTAATTTTATAACAAAGCTGTTTCACGCCAGAAGTGTTTCGTTCCACCTGTGAACTACACATTTAATGCATTGAATGTTGGAGGACTAAGTGGTGGTACGGCCACTACAACACGAGGCACACCGTGCCGGTTCATGACTCTTCATGAAATCTACAGGCCTACACAGTATGATGTAACTGCTTGTTTAAGTTACCCACACATCCGTCACACGACACATGCACGTATGACCTCGGATCACACTGCTTCAGTCGGCCTAATGAACGAGGATGCCACAGTCGAGTTTTTTTTTACCAATGTTAGGTTAGTTATTCCCTTGCTAGTCCGTGATGGCGTAAGTTCCAGCGCAATAACTCGAGAAGGGCTGTACGGACGTTTATTAAATTTGGATTGGACGTTATGCCACTGGCGACTGCTCCAGATTTATAATTTGTAATTTCGTACGATCAGCAATATCAACGAGACGAATGCTCAAACTCGCGAGGTGGGACCAAGATGACGCCACTACCCATAATCGTTTGTGCAAGCGCTCTGACGTGTTCACATTATTACGTAAGTGTCCTTGAATACCACCATTTCCTGTATCACCATTGCTGCATTTGTTATTCCCTTGGACGCCATGACAGCGTCATCGTCCGTGATAACTTCACTAGTGATGCCCGTTCCCACAGAATTTGGTATAGGCTAACAAAGAAGCTAATGAGTCCAATAAAAATTTGCTTAAATGAAACCTGTAGCAAAATTCGTATAGGTAAAGTAGGGCCCCGCTTTTTCGGCCCCACGCGCTCATCAGCCATTTTCTCGTTTTCTTAAGCCTAGCGCTATTGTGCACTTACTATATGATAGTGTAAACATCTTATTAGGCTTTGATATGCATTTGCAAGTAAAAAAGGGCAAAGATCCGCTTTTCGGCGAGTTTCGCTGTTCGGCGGGAGTCTGGTCCCTAACCCGCCGTATATGAGATGCCCTACTGTACATATATATCTGACTCATTTTCCATCAAGAACGATCTGAAACAAGGAGATGCTTTGTCTCCATTGCTCTTTAACTTTGCGCTAGAATACGCCATCAGGAAAGTCCAAGGTAGGCAGGAGGATTTTGCAATTCAATGGGACACATCAGCTATTGGCATATGCCAATGATGTTAATTTATTGGCTGACTATACAGGAAGAGTCAAAAGTATGTTTACAAACTTTGGGTGTGTGTTCCTGGATCAAAAATATGAAAAATGTTCCTATGAACATGTGGTCACAAATGCACCTTTTTTTCAAAATAATAACCAAAAATAATTTTCAATGTATGCCTTTATTGCCAAGTGTTTCTTTATAACAGATGCTCAAAGGTTGTTCCTCCAATCTCCACACATGCACGAGCACGACGTTCACAAGACTGACGAATGCGTTACCTCGAACCATCTGGCATGCATTCTGCACACGTTCCCAAAATGTCGTCATCATTGTCTATGGGTGTTGCATAAACGACGGACTTCAAGTGACCCCACAGATAAAAGTCCAATGGAGTCAGGTCCGGTGACCTCGGTGGCCATGCTAGTGGGCCACCACGCCCAATCAATCGCTGAGGGTACTGTTCATTGAGATGACATCTGACGCGACGGGAGAATTGTGCTGGGCTCTGTCGTGCATAAACCACATTCGTCTTCTTGTATTCAGTGGTACGTCTTCAAGGAGACGTGGCAAGTGTCTTCTTAAGAATCACCGATATGAAGGTCCTCTTAGACGCGATGGAAGCATGTGTGGACCAATAAGCATTTCGTAAACAATTCCTGCCCCAAAATTCCCTGAAAATCTTTGCTGGAAGATGGATTCACTTTGATATATATTTTTGGCTATTATTTCGAAAATGAAACATTTGCGACCTCATGTTCATAGGAACATTTTTTCTTATTTTTGATCCTGGAAGACGCACACAAAGTTTGTAAACATACTTATGACTCACCCTGTATAAATAAAATAACGAGGAACACAGAAGTTGTACTAGAACCTAGTAGAAAGGTGGGGCTAGTAGTAAATTAAGAGAAAACTAAGTACATGTTAGTATCCCGTCAGTAGACAGGAAGGCAAAATCGTATTGGGGTGGCTAATAAATCCTTTGAAAGTGGGAAAACATTCAAATACTTGGAAACAACAATAACGAATAAAAATGATCTCATAAGAAAATTCTACGAACCCGAAGATTAAAATAAGAGAAAACAATAATTTTGCCTGTTGTTCAGTATGGGTTTGAAACATGGTCTCTCACTCTCTGGGAGGAACATAAGAATGCAGGTAACTCAGAATAGGATGTTGAGGAGGTTATTTGGGACTAATGGAGAAAAGACGATGGGGTATGGAGAAAACTGCATTATTATAAGCTTAAAATTTTGTACTCCTTCCCCAATATCGTCAGAGTGATTAAGTCGAGAAGAATGAGATGGGCTGGGCATGTAGCGCGCATGGATGGGGCAAGAGGTGTGCACCGGGTACTAGTTGGGAAACCTGAAGGGAAGAGACCGCTGGGGAGACCTACACGTAGATGGGAGGATAATCTCAGGCTGGATCTATGGGAGATAGGAGTTGAAGGAGACTGGATTTTGTTGGCCCAGGACTGGGTCTGGTGGAGGGCTTTGGTTAATTCGGTGATGGACCTTCTGGTTCCGTATGCCATCTAGTTAGTTAGTGATGCCCGTTAGTACACATATAACTCGAGAATGACTGAACGGATTTTAATAAAACCTAGAGCGGGCATTATGCCACGAGTGTCTAGTCCAGAGGTTCCCAAACTTTTATACCTTGCGCTCTCGTTAAAACATTTCATAAATTTCACGCCCCCTTCCAGAACAAGTGCAAGTAAACAGATTTGACATAAAATTTAGTTATGAGTATACAGTACTGTAAGACAACTAAACTGCCTCAACCAAGCAAAGAATGTTAAAAAAATTTCTCCATATTTCGTTAAAAAAGATTTTTAATACAAATAACACGCCCCTGCAGAAAACCACTCGCCCCCCCCAGGGGGGGGGGGGCGACACTTTGGGAACCTCTGGTCTAGTCTAAAAGCGTGCTTGTTAATTTCCTTCACGCATTAATTTAAATGTACAGGATTGTCAACTTCGGGAGGTGGTGAGGAGAGTTAATACTTGCACGTCAGCCAAACACATTGCAATTCCTTGCTGCTATATTTCATCGAAACCTGTATTGAAATGGAACCACAGTTCTACCTACCTTCATACACAGCACTCCGTTGCCACATTGCGTAAATAAAGTCAGACACTATTTATGTGCAATACCTACATTTGCTGGAGTAATTTAATAATCAAGAACGTCACAGTGTACTGAAAGTCCCGATTATCGTACCTAATCAAGTCCGAAAGACGGTCAGATAATTTGTAAGACTAATGACAATTTATCAACTCAATTTATAACTCAAATTTTCTTTAACATTAATAATATTAATATTATAAATTATTATTAAATAACGAATAGCATACGGCGTCAGATTAAAAAATCTAACAAATAAAAGGTGTTTAGTGTTGCGTGGTGGGGAGTGTGATTCATTCCCCTACATGCCGAGCTGACTATTGATAAAACGGAGCGTTCCGACACGGCACGTCGGATAAAGCGGAATAAATTTCGGATTACCGGCACTACTCTTCCGGACTTACCCGACTCACACCGGAGCAACAGCTCTGACCGATGCTTTTACTGATTTTTCTCAGACACCGATGCGCATGCCTGAAAATCACCTGCAAACTTTCGGTTTTCGGGAACGATATGTTGGATATCGAAGGTTTTCTATAATTTATTCAAACACTGGCGTTGAAATCTTCAGGGTGAATGTCAATGTGTGTGTGTGTAGGAGCGAGGTAGGACGTCATTGTAAATGCCAAGTAGTGGGACATACCTAACGCGATTCCACTCAACTCCCACTGCCAGATCCCTATGACTTCATAACCCCCACAGATATTCACCCTGAAGAGAAGAACTGCAACATTTACCGAAATGATGGAAACTTTCAACAATCGATGAGACTTGATCCCAAAAGTCGAAGCTGTACTTGCAACTCCAGCCGCGAAAACCGAAGGACAGTGACCTTAAAGAAGGCTGTGAAAAATCTTAACCAGAATCCCTTACAACTGTCCTCGAATCTCATTCGAAGCAACATAACCACTGAAAAGCACACATGCAGCAAAGACGTGGCTGCGAGCTGTCCCTGGGTTAGCCGAGAGATAAATGGCGTAACCTCTCATATGCACAAAACTGAAGGATTCGAAAGTAAATGCACAAAACAAAAGACAAATTATCTCCTATGTCAATTCCGATCACACTTTTGTCGCGTGGACATCTTACGATATGGTACTGTGCAACTGGCACTACATCATAACGCACTCCGTCAATATACAGCGTGTTTCAAAAGTCGCTTTACAACTTGAGGGCAAGATATTGGTGAACTGATAGGAGAAACATACAATTTCAGAACACGGAAATGTAGTCAAACACACAACACGCTCGCTCCGCACCTATGAAAGTAGCCATCTTGATTACACTGGCCGGGAGCGCTCGCGGTGGCGGTTTTCGGTATTACAGTTTATGTGCATGAAACTTGATGTGTTTGGATAAATTTGTACATTTAAAAATATTGCGCACGTCCTTTAAATAAATTTATATTCTCCTGCAAAGTTGTAAAGCTACTTTTTAAACACGCTGTATTATTATGGAATTTACAACGTTCTCCTCAGTATTATTCAAAATTCCAAAACAAAGTTAATTAACTTGGCCGAGCCGCCATCGAAGCTGTCGTACCTTATATAAAAGAATTTTAACTGATCCATAATTAATTCTGAATCGGATCAGGTCAGGCAGGCTCATCTGTGACAGCTGTAAAATATTCAAATCATTTAATAAATATTTCCACCATGTGCTCAAGTTCTTGCTACAATGTAACTGAATGAATTATAAGATATCTGATCAACAAATACACACAGACTGAACGTAGATAACGATTACACAATCGTACAAAGCGTCGGTCTTACAAGAGAAGTTTTTCATTCGTTCCTCTGTTAAAAAAGGCCTGCAGTGCATTAAAATCTACAAAAAACAGAATTCGTTAGGCGAGCTGAATTCCTGTATGTCATTTGTACTCATACAGTATAGCTTAAAAGAAGCCAAGGAGACAGACAGACAGAAAGTGTGTTAAGCTAACAAACTCTTTGAATGGAAAGAGATTAACAGTGACAACTTACGACAACTTTTCAAACAGAAAGAACAATTAGAGACGACAAATGGAACATATACGTACATTTTCCCGTTTGAGGATTCGCTCGTATGACCAAGAAGTGTGTGCCTATATAGAATGGTTAAATACTGCCTTTCATAAATATGACGATGTGTGGTATGACCATAAAAAAATGTAAATAAACATTGGCCCGGAAACATCTATATTTTGACTTTACTTACTCCTTGGCCCTTCTGTCCTTGAAGGACTTCGGCCACCTCACATAAAGGAGGTTTCTTAGGTTATTTTGGAAATTTAGTAAGACTCCTTGGGCGCAAGGCCTCTCTACCTAACCAGGACAGCACAACACAGAAAGTCGAGGACAAGCAACCATCCCTGAGAAATAAAAATGTTGGTCACAGTGGGCGTGCAGTCTGGGTTGTGGGCATTGATCGCTCGGACACTGGGATCATGTGTTCGAATCCCGCTCAAGGCATGGATGCTTGTCCTCTTGTTGCAAATTTCTCCTATCGTACACACGTCGCATATACGTAAACATGCCCACCCATCACGTAGGTGTTCCGGAAACAAGCACCAAAGGAAAGGGACTGAATGCTAGAGGTTAGCATCGCTGTCGTACATTAATTAACTCGTATGGATGTGGAAACTGAAATATTGTTAAGCATTACAGGTGAATAATACTTCAGTATTATAACTCCGTTCTTGTGTCGTGTAACAATGTAATTTCTCCGTTTTGTAGTAGAGGCCTTTGACGTTATAGGAACACAGATACTACACAAAGTGAAACATGCAGAACCAATTATTTATCTACTTCATTAGGAAATAAGCAAATAAATAAAAATGAAATAATACGAGGTGCGATCGGAAAGTTTCAAGACTGTGTCAATAGAGGGCAAACCGGATGTAGTACGAACTTCTGCCTTTACGGGGTGCGGCCTACATTCATAGTGAATCAATGTGCCAGCCGGCATCATCGAATTAGCATTTCTTTCTTAGTTACGGGCGTTTTGGTAGTGCATTACACCGACCCTCCTGCGATTTCGGAATGGCGTGTGCATCAAATTTTGCCAAAGACTCGCCAAAACGGCTACGGAAACCTATGAAATGCGAAAGCAAGCATTTGGGGAGTCCGCAATGGGTCGTGCACAAACTTTTGTGTGGCATTCACGTTTTAAAAATGGCCGAACCTCTGTCGATGACGACGAGCGTTCTGGACGACCATCTTCGAGCACAACGCCCGAAAATGTTACGAAGATTCGGCAGGCCATTCACGAAGATCGACGTCGTACCATCAACGACTTGTGCGACATTGTTGGGATAGGCTATGGGACCTGTCAGCTGATTCTAAAGGAAGAACTCCACATGCGACGCATCGCAGCCAAGTTTGTGCTAAGGCTCCTGTCTGAGGAACAGAAGCAGAATCGACTTCTCGTTTGTCAGGAGCTCAAAGATCTTGCAAGAACCGACCCCAACTTCCTTTTTAAGCTCCGTGTGACTTCTTCCTCTTCCCAAAGATGAAAATTCAGCTAAAGGGAAGGAGATTTGAGACGATAGAAGAGATTCAGGAAGAATCGCAGATGGTGCTTGACAGGCTGACAAAGAAAGATTTCCAGGGATGCTTCCAGGCTTGGCAGCGGCGCTGGGATCGTTGTGTTCACTCCCAGGGGAATTACTTCGAGGGTGATGGATGAATTTAATACCTGAGATAAGTGTACGGGTTTTTATACGCGCAGTCTGGAAACCTTTCGATCGCACCTCGTACATAGCTGGTGTTTAAAATTATAACTGGGTGCCTGGTGGTTCGGGAAACTTCAGCATAAAACCGTTTTGTCTGAGCTGAATTACCGCGGGTTTAGACACTGATATGATGCATATCCGTACTTTAAAATTTGTGTACTTAATTTTGCAGTTTATTACGTGGACCCTCTCTCCTTCAAGCCCATATCCAAAGGGAAGTAGTTCACCTCACATCATACGTATTTCCTTCGTTTCCAGTAGTTGAGTAACCTCCCAGCGTCAGAAATCATAACAATTCACATATGATTAGAATCATACTAACATAGACAAGTACCATACGAACCAAGAATGTCTCATCACATATTCTGTATAACTTCAAGTATTTCAAAACAAATATTGTTCTGGATTAATGTGTACTTGCAATTCTTACTTCCCGTTGGCCATACAATTTGTCCTCAAAATTATGAAACGCAATATTGAATTTCTCTGTATAAAACTCCTAACATGCAACCTATACAAAACAAACAAGAAAGCAAATTTCTACTAACGAATTCAGGTTTCGAAGTATTTACCATTTACATGGTATGCGTAATTGAGTTCAGACAATTTATTCATGTTCAACCTACAAGTGTCCAGAATTTATAGCACCTTTAACACAGTTTACAGTGAATCTGCATCTTTAAACAGGAGCAAACAAAAAAAATATGTAGAGCGTCGTCAAGTAGTTTTCGATTCGAAATTCCAAGCACAACAGATAGAACGTATGTAGCCTGGAAGGCACAAATTATTTTCTTCCGTCACACAGTGATTTATCACACCGTTCATTAAAAAGAGATCATCCTGCTGTAAGTCCATTTCATTTTGGACCATAATATGGGTGTTAGTTGCGTGAATTTGCCGCTGCCTTAAATATCGGAAACAATCATCATCATCATTTTCATGCAAATATGGATACGTATAAAATCATGTTTCTTGTACGCCTATCTCAGCCACAATAACATAGTTACAATACGTCCTCTCTTCTCATCATAACTCACAATTGCTGTCTGATGAAAGCAAATGTAAGTAGCTCCAAAGTTTCACTTCCATGAAGAGGAGAATAAAGTGTTAGTACAACAAAAAAAGGTAGTCCTTTTATGATTTCTCAGAAAATTCGAAGTTCTAGGAATAACTTATGGTGCTTACTGTTTTGAAAATGCTTAATAC
Organism: Zootermopsis nevadensis; assembly: GCF_977971745.1. NCBI lineage: Eukaryota > Metazoa > Arthropoda > Insecta > Blattodea > Termopsidae > Zootermopsis > Zootermopsis nevadensis. The sequence continues at coordinate 7,180,219 of NW_028259192.1, read as the reverse complement.
ATACTTAGACCAACAGGTTACATGATAACGCCAGCAGGAGCTACATGTGTTATATATTCATAATGTAATAAGTCGAAAATATTATTCGTCTCCCTTTTTGGCTCTACAACCCAATTGTGAGTTTTCGCCAACTCTTTTTCGGAGGTTTTCCTAGCCTCTGAAGAGTGCTCGAAAGGTTCTTTAACATGCCGTAAATGTACGACATGGGACCACCGGCTTTACTTCCCCTCCGAAGGAAGTTGTGCTACAGATTTTTATCACCCTTAAAAATTCTCGGCCGGGTTTGAACCCACGAACCTTGGGTCCAGTGGCGAGCACGCTAACCACTAGTCCATCGAGGGCGCCAAGTCGAAAAACAACATATTTTCTGTCACTATTAATTCTCATCACAAACGTCAACGTAAAATGGCTCAAGCTATCAAATAATCAAACCATGAGCGTAGGTGTTCGATGAGCCCTGCGTCCATTTGAAGTTCCTTCACGTGTCCACACAGGAAAAAATCCATCGGAGATAGATCCGGCGACCGAGGAGGCCATATGATCGGCCCTCCACGTCCAATCCATCTTCCTGGACATTTCGCGTTCAACCACTGAGCTGGAGCTGCAACCTCTGCCTCACAGCTAGAGGCACATCTTCAAGCAGCCCCGATAACAGTTTCCAGACATTGTTGAACACACCGTTAGGCGTAAATTATGCTTCGTCTGTCCACAGAATGCTGTGTAAAACGAGCTCGTCTATCGTCTGGAAACATGTGCGCTCCGCGAGTAGTGGTATGAATGCAATTTCCCGTCATAAAGTATGTCGGAGACCCTCGGTTCGGATACTCGCAATTCTCCTGCGATATCGCGTGAACTTCTCTACGGGTATATATTAAATCTTGTCCGTCTAATCACAATAAATTCTTATTAAATATTAAAATATTAAATTATTACAATAATTAACATTTAAAATATTTAAAATATTAAATGATGTTCTTTATCGAAATATTCGATTTACATTAGACCATCATTTGTCGTGAAACATGAAAAATGATGGTCTAATGTAAATCGAATATTTCGATAAAGAACATCATTTAATATTTTAAATGTTAATTATTGTAATAATTTAATATTTAATAAGAATTTATTGTGATTAGACGGACAAGATTTACTATATACTTATTATATCACGATATGACGCAACTTTACCATCTTCTCTACGGGTCTCGTTCCGCAGCTGCGTAATATACATGCGTATATGACTATGCATGAATTGTCTATTAGTTGTATACTTTATTCAACCAAACTGTATGAGTCAAGGAACCTTGATCCAGACTGTAAGATCATCGAACCCTCATGGGGCACACGGAACACACACGATTACTCAACACATAAAGATACAAGAACAAATCACTGCACGCGTTCCTAATCAGTGCTTAGACAAGAAGAGTTCAGGCTCCAGTAAACGAATCTATTTGTTCCCGACACATATAGGACACGAAATCGTCACACGATACGTTTTTGGGCCCTTTATAAACCCGTGTATTAGGAATAACGACGGATATAACCGGATTCACTGTATGGAAACGCTGTATCAATCGTCAGTGTTACGCCCTCATTATCTACGCAACATAAAGTCAAATTCGATTGTTCACATTCAAATTCGGTGAAGTGTGTATATAATTTCTAAAACTGTTTGCGTTGACTACAAGTGGGCTTGAATTTCAAATCTTAAGTGACCAAACGAACATATCCAGGAGATTCCCGCTCGGTCTACGCTCCCGTATCCCTCTGCCATCCATCAGGATACAACAGGCGCAAGTATGACATTTTTATTGGGCGATACACGTACAGTACGTGAGTGACTTGCATTCACATGTGCCGTTGGCGTTACACGTCCTATATCACGGAGACGCTGCTCGAGTAGTCGAAACACGTTAGGGTCCGGATGACGTCGACCACGATAATGTAACACGTACTCCCGTTCTGGACTATCACAGGCACCGAGGGTTATGAGCATGTAGAATTATTTATCCTGTGTGTATTCCATGTTCTTCGGTCACAACTGAGCCCACTTGTGCACTGTCTTGAGTACACCTAACGCGCTTTAAGCATCGGTGCGACAAATAACACTACTCATAAGTATGTTACCCCATTTGACGGTGACGTGTATCTCGAAAACTACGCGTCTCAGGACATATGTTGTACTGACCTTTCGACTTATTTTTAACAAGGAATCCCACTATGGAGAGCTAATGCGCGAATTTCGTTTCAACCTTTATACAGGCATAAATCTGAGATATTGCGGGTTCCGTTCCAGACCACCGCAATAAAGCGAGTCACACGAATTTGTTTGGTTTCCCAGTGCATATAAAAGTTATGTTTACACTATACTGTAGTCTATTAAGTGTGCAATAGCATTATGTCTAAAAAACAATGTTAGAATTACCAAAATGTGACACCGAGACACGTAGTGAGCACATGCTGTTGGAAAAATGGCGCCGATAGACTCGCTCGACGCAGGGTTACCACAAACCTTCAATTTGTAAAAAACGCAATATCTTCGAGGCGCTATAAAACGAGGCATGCCTGTATAAGCCAGTTTAATTCTTGCTTGCATGCTAGTTTTCAGTAAATCGTTTCTTCTTCTAACAGAAGAAATGGACGCGGACGTCACAGAAAACTTTCCTACATATAAATAAACACGTAATATGACTGACAGGGTCCATGAAATGTTCTTAGCAATGACACAAGATGGCAATATATTCTGCGAAGGTGACCAAAGAGGTTCTTTGATTTGATAGGACTTTAATACTACATGGACTAGAATATCACTGGAAGAAGTTCTGTGTCATGGATATTGTATATTGATAGGTTACGATGTGTGAATATAATCCTCTTCAATGGGAACATGTGAAGTCACTTAAGTAACAAATGCATATTTAAATAATTAGTTTTAGACAGTGACAAGTGAAATAACAAGATGGTACAGAAGCAAGGAATGGTGAGAAGAGCGAAGTGACTTGGATATAGAACGGATATGAAAGAAACACGGTGGAAAAACGATTAGGATAAAGATAATCTTAAAGTTTCGAACCATCGCCGTATTTAAAACTTGTAACACATCATAGCCTATATTATAAAAAGATGACCAGTTATTTTACGTAACCTGAACGTTCATTGCCCTGTTCATAAGTGCCCAGTCTTGAATCGCACGGAACAAGTCCACACCCTGAAACATGTTATTTCAAGAACAATTTTAATAGCACCATTCCACCAAAGCCAAGGTCTCTCAAGTGACGACCAAAATCTCTTATGCACCTGCCATTCTACCCAATTGTGCTACATGTCCACCCATCCTACATTTCCTCATTTGATCACACTAACAGCTAACATTTATTTTTATAAAGTGTGAATTAATGAATGGGTCGGGTTTTGAAGGTGAGGTAACGTTCATATTTATCAGTAATACGACAGCACACCCGAAGAGCACGTACGCTCTGTGCAACAAAAATCAAGTGCTCGGAATTTTCTACACTCCAAACCAAGTGACGTACGTTAAAAACAGGCGTTATAATTCCGGGCATTTATAATCTTGTATTTGTCCCGTGTGGCTTTTCTTTACCCTTCATTAATTGCAATCATTTATACCAAAAAGCTGTAAAGAAAACACACCAATGTGCCTGCATAATTTGAAGTAGTGTGTTGACGACTTGACAGCTGATGACTTTTCCGAGTTCTGTTAGGAGATTCGACCGCGAAACAAAAGTGAACACTAATTCCGCTTGGACGTATTTAACCGGTAGTGGACGAGTCGGTAACGCAGCAGACTATCACTGATACGAAGACCACATGCAAATGCGCACATGTTTACTGTTAATGCATATGTTGTGTTCCGACAAATACTAATCTAAATTGTACATTTGTATTGTCAGTATTATTTAACTATGTATTTCAATTTCAATGTGGAATTCATACTAAGAGCAATTTGAAATGGATACGGAACAACAGTACTACTAATGTATGTAACGGAGAGTCGGAAATTTGATGATCTTCAGTTTTGCAGTAGCTATGGATCTTAAACTGACCATTTTCGTTTTGCTGTTAAACCTACACACACGGCTCGCAAAAGTCATTTACATAATTGTACGTTCTTCACGAAACAGGAAGACATGATGGTGCCTTTGCCTAATAGATATGTCATAAACAAGAATAATTAAATATAAGGAGATTACAAATGACTGGGAAAATGTCGCCAGCTGTACGCTTACATCACTTTCGGTCCGGAAAAACTGCAAGCTCTTTACGTTCATGATCGCCCTGATGATGGAGGCAGCAAAGACCTCTCAAACATTGGTAAACATCTACCAGACTACTCGGCGCAATAACCCAGAAGACAGAAATCTTCATACTCATCGCCCTGATGATGGAGGCAGTATGACCTCCGAAACGTTGGTAAACATCGACCATACTACACAGCGCAACAGCCCAGAAGACAGAAATCTTCATACTCATCGCCCTGATGATGGAGACAGTATGACCTCCGAAACGTTGGTAAACATCGACCATACTACACAGAGCAACAACCCAGAAGACAGAAATCTTCATACTCATCGCCCTGATGATGGAGACAGTATGACCTCCGAAACGTTAGTAAATATCGACCATAACCACAGAGCAACAACCCAGAAGACAGAAATCGTCATACTCACCGCCCTGATGATGGCGGTAGTATGACCTCTGAAACGTTGGTTAACATCGACCAGACTACTCGGCGCAATAACCCAGAAGACAGCAATATTCCGACTCACCGTCGTGAAAACCTCAAATCGTACATAGTAATGTAACACTGGAATTGACGCCGATGTAAACTACAGAGTGGTCATATTGCTAAGAATCCTGGACAAAGATTTTACGCAAAACCAAAACCGAATTCTGTGAGATAAATGGACTCAAAGCACGAAAAAAGGCACAGAAGAGTCTGGTAAGAACTGGGAAATAATTCTACGAGATTCTATCCAGCCGGGTATTGAGGTCACAAACCTCATATTTCCTAACGAGGATGTGACATGGTTATCTTGGAAGTACACCGAGAAAAATATAAACGTAGCCATAGCGGTATATCTGACTACGGGAGGTCACTGCTCACACACGGAAACCATAAGCAAGTTTGCGTTGTACTTCAACAAAGACTCAGTGATCAACAGATCCAACAAAAGTTCGATCAGGCAAATATTTTGAGGACACTCTGGAAGTCCTCGGTCCTATCACCTACGTTGAGGGGCCCGTTACGGGTACGTCCAAAAGTGACAGATTTTTAGTCTTTTCGTCTTCATCACGAACACATGCTAAAATTACAAAGGGGCGTAAACTTAATTTAAAAAAACGTAAACTACAACTCTCACCTCTCATACGATTCTGGAGGACAGTCTCCTCATATTCATTAACACAAACTCACAAATGTTAAACGGAAGCATGGTGATGCAGTCATGTCTGATTACGAATCTAAGGAATACAAGTCTGTATTCAAGAAATGTCGGATGCCACAAACATAATTCCGTATCTCATGAATATAAACAATGCTTATCAACCCGTTTCCGTCATTTCAGTAGATGACCTAGCGAGTGTGGAGAATCCACCGACGTCATTAAATTCCTTAATAACAATGTCACATTTTAATATCAGGTCTGACAAAATTGCATATTGTCAATGGAAACGTGACATTGAGTTATGAAAAGTACAATATCCGTGGAAGATATTCCAGATCCTCAAAACCTTGCAAATAAGTATATGCTCATTGTGTTGAACGATTTTGATGACTATGTGTATTCGAAAAAAGGTAAGCCAACTGTTAGTCGAGCAATACACCACCGTAATATCTGTCAGTCTGATTTTAATTACACGAAGGTATTTCACCAAGGTATTTCAATGTGAAATGTACAGCTAAATAGTAAATAGTTACAACGGTGTGTGATAACCGGAGAGTTGAGGCTCGAAGTATATATTCGGCGCAACATATTTAACCTGAGAATATTTCGAATCTCCATGAAGCGTATTTGGAGGCTTACAAAGAACCACATACGTACCTTCTTGTTCTTTGAACCTGACCTAATCGGCCAAAAATTTATTATGTTCCACGCCTAAAGTATTTCCCAATGAAATTACAGAAGTGTTTTCTCCCTTGAATAACAATGAGATGATTTAAATCTCGGTAACACCACCTAAACGTGCCTAAAACAGATTCACCAAAACTTAAGACTATCGCTTATTTTAGCGGCAGAAGACAAAGTTATTGAAGTAATCGTTGAGTGAGTTTTAAAATCTCTCATCTTCAATAATGAAACACCAGCCTTGGTCAAGTGAAGTTTTTGTGTGATCGTTTATTCATCGCCCTGATGATTGAGGCACTAAACACCTTTGAAACGTCGGTAACCGGTAAACTTCTACCAGACTACGCGGTGCAACATCTCAGAAAGCAATTTTCAAGAGCTTTTACATCCGTGGAAATAAACGAAATTTAATCTAATTCCAGTGTCGTGTGACTCGGTTCTTGGGCTTTTAAGCCGCCAACAAAGACAATATCATATGGAAGGCCGCCGTGCCTAGATTCAGATTAATGCATTCAGTGCTACCTGGGACACCAGTACAGACCTATTAATATCAGATTTGCTATTACGAGTCATGCCGTGGTGAAGAGGGGGGAATTGTTTGGAAAGCATGTTATAAGTTTCATAAAAGTCCACAAATAGTACGACGTTGTAAATGCAACATAACACAACTCTGTTTGTGATTATATTGGCTACATCTTTATTCCATTAATTACAGTAATGTTGTTCATTCACTCACCCTAACGCTGCATCGGTGCAAATTCAATAAATTCATGCAATAGAATAGATTTTTTTTTGATTTTTTAAGGTTAATCTTAACAGTCCGAAGGTATGACTGAATAAATACAGAGCGCAAGAATTTGAATACATTTTTGAAAAGAATTCTCATAAGGTAGTATATTTGCGTCATATTGTGAATTAAGTTAATATTTTAATATTTTCCGTCAAATCACAATTTTTAATAATAAGATAATAAAATATAAAATATTTCAAATATCATTTCACGTTCCGCATCGAATGATCGATTTACAAATTGGAACGTCTCTTACGACATGTTTCGGTTATATTTAACCGTCCTCAGGTATAAATTAGATTGGTAAATTTAAAACTCGAAATACAATTCTTTACAATGTTATGCAGTTTATTGAAGATGTTCTTATCAGATTACTCTTATATATTAGAACAAAGGTATTGTTTTTATTGTTTTTTTATATATATGGCGTAGTTCATTCTCATGTCACGTGTTATTTATGAGAATCTTAGTAAGTTCCTGAACATGGCTAATCCCGGCCAATAAACCTTCCTTAACTATCGTTCAATCCGACCGGAGTCTGAATTAAACTATTAAGACAGAGATACGTTATCATAGTTTTTTACTATAATCTGCGAAAGAGCAAATGCGAATCATAGTCAGTTATACGGAGCTAAGGAACTGCTTGTTTGCATACAGGCACACTTATCACATTTCCTTAGCCTTAGACCAATGTCTTAATTTGTTTTCCTGGATTTGTTAGTTTAATATGGATAAACGTCATTGCTCGATGTATCTTATTCGTGCTCCACATCAGTTACAACGATGTTCTAAAAAGTGTTGCTCAAACGATCACTGTCGTACTCATCTGGACCGTGGTAAGTGTTAACATAAAATGTCTAAACCCTTGAAATTATAGTAGACACAGCTGACACGTAATAAATTATGGAGTTTATTACCTGGAACACGCGAAGTGCTTTCAGGTACGTGGATCGTGGGATAATCAGGCACATTATTTTAATAATAGGGAGTTCTGGCATATAATCTATAGTCTATCAGCGACGTTAGACATTCCATAAGATATCTGGAACATAGGAAATTCCGGTTTATATTATCTGGGAATTATAGCGGATATCACGTGGCCGATGCCAAATCTTGCATTTAAGATTTAAACCTTGGGAAAATCTGATGTTTATCGGTGAGATTTCATGTCGTCACAGCGACGAGTATGAAGACAACTGTCTTCCGGGATGCAGTAACGTGTAGTCTGGTAGAAGGTTGCCGACGTTTCAGAGGTTCTTGTTGCCTCCACTATCTGACTATGAAGGCATAGAGCGCCTCTGAAACGCCAGTAAACGGAGTACACGGTGCAACATCCCCACATAAAGTCATATTCTGTGATGTGTATCAGCTGGACACACTCGTGAATTCGGTCGGATATTAAAGGATCGTGGGCCGGGGCCTGTTTAAAGAATTCTGATCCTCCGCTAACTCCTTATGTAATTCTAGTCGGTATGATCTTCCTCAAGGGCCATTTTACTGACGGTTCGCATCAGAGATGTACCATCGGGCACGCCACAACCGGGTCCGCGGCGAGTTTCATAAGATACGCCGAACTAAATTAAACTACGTCAAAATATGTATGATTTGAGGTTTTCACAGCGGTGAGTATGAAGATTTCTGTCTTCTGGGTTGTTGCGCTGTGTAGTCTGGTCGATGTTAACCAACGTTTCAGAGGTCATACTGCCTCCATCATCAGGGCGATGAGTATGAAGATTTCTGTCTTCTGGGTTGTTGCGCTGTGTAGTCTGGTAGATGTTTACCAACGTTTCGGAGGTCATACTGCCTCCGTCATCAGGGCGATGAGTATGAAGATTTCTGTCTTCTGGGTTGTTGAGCTGTGTAGTCTGGTCTATGTTAACCAACGTTTCAGAGGTCATACTACCTCCATCATCAGGGCGGTGAGTACGAAGATTTCTGTCTTCTGGGTTGTTGCGTTGTGTAATCTGGTAGATGTTTACCAACGTTTCAGAGGTCATACTGCCTCCGTCATCAGGGCGAGAGTAACAACCCAGAAGACAGAAATCTTCAACGTCAACATAAAGCCATCAGATTAATGTCCGAACTGCAATGTAAGCTGTATATGCTCCTCTTGTTTAACATTTCGATAGCGGGTTGACCTCGAGATGTTGGCAAACAACAGAACGTACAGTTTTCGTTCTTGAATTAAAGTATCAAAGCAATGAAATATGTATTTATGTTGTTTTCGGAGCTGTGGCCTTCTGTAATGAACGAAACAGCCCATATTAAAAGTAAATTACAATATTCTTGCTACAGTCCTCGTATCGTCACAATATAAACATGGTCACGCAACAGACACTTTTACTGGTCTCGGCAGCTGAGTAGCCTTGATCTATTCCTACGTGTTTGGAAACAGTTGGCTGGTTCTGAAGGTAGATGTCATGTGTCGGGATAATTAAAGTAGAAACGTTTGACCGAAGTGGCTTAGGAAGTCTACCCTGGCCTTATACGGCGGGGAGCCTGTCGCGTAGGCTCGTGGACAGACGCGACTCCGAGACTGAGAAAATGTGAAGGTGAGAGTTGACGGGACTCTTTTGAATAAGATATGCTCATGGTCAGAAGACCACTGTGCAAACGTGTAAGTGATACAAGTGCCACAGACCTTCTTCGCCCATTACGACCTTCGACAGCGTGTAAATAAGTGGTCAGAAGGATTGTAACTGTACGACACACCGAGAGTCAAACCTTCCCAATATTGGTAATTTTTAGTCATAGACCTGAGGCTCGTTATAAACAGAATAGAACCTCATCACCACAGTTTATTTATCATCTTTCTAAATCTGTTTTGTTCATAACCGTATTTATAAAGCAAGACGGAAATCTTATTTATTTTAAATTTGTACTGGTCATTTTTAAGCAGAATATGCAGAATTATTATAACCTGCAAATTATAAGTTTCAAAATCGAACAAGCCCAGCTATTCGATTCCACCTGAATCATCTAACATCTGAAAAGTAAAAGTAAATCAACCCTGCTACACGCCATGTAGGTCGCTTGGGGGGAGAGATCGTATAGCTCCTACTCATTCTTGACTTCGGCACTAGATGGGAGTGAGTGGTCAGCATCACGCCCTGGCCGCGCTTTACCCCTGGGAAAGGACCCCAGTACCCATTGGATAGGAGGCTGAGTGGGCCCCAGAGCCGGTCTGGAAGCAGAGGCTAGAGGAAAAATCCTCTGCCCCCGTCGGGGATCGAACCCCGGTCGTCCAGCCCGTAGCTAGCCACTATACTGACTGAGCTGTCCCGGTTCATCATCTAATATTAATTTTAATATTACCCCCTTAGCTCTGTCTTTCAAGTTGCTGCTTTCCAGAACATTCCCGCTCAGAAACTCTGTACGCATTTCTTCTTTGTCGGTACGAGTTAAATCAACAGCATATCAGAGCTAAAATTGTAAACAGTATATTCCTCTGAAATGTTGATATCTACCTACAAATTCACACAATAGCACAACCCAGAAGCCCAACATCGACAACAATATTGTGAATTCCTAGTTGACTGCATAATGACTGTTTACATTGTCAAAAGCATGATTGATTAATTCAGCTGGCAAGCAAATGTTCAGGTTACTTTCGTCATCATTAACACGAACAGTGCGCCAATCTCTGACGTACCAGAGACTAGCGTGCAATTTAATAAACTTCACTGATGTTCAACGATCTAACAGTCCTTCGAAAAAGTATGAAATTTTGGTGGGGTCACGTCAGTCGCACGAAATATTAGTTTAGCTTTCCGTTTAATAGTTATTAGTAACTACCTACCATTGATAAGTTTGTGAAACTCTGCATAGAAATATCACAAACAAACTTTATCTAAAAATTTCGTGTGGAACATTGTTTATGTGCATAACTACAAACACGACAACACATACACTTGGAGGATGTATGTCGAATGTGGTCTTCTGGGTTGTGATTCATTGTAGTCTTGTAGGTGGTTACTAACTTTCCTCTGATACTATGGTAACAAAAAGTAACCAATAAAGTGAAGCTTTCGAAGCGACTGAATTTGATGAAAACTCTCGGGCTACAAGCCACCATTCAGCGCGGTTTGTAGCCCGAGAGTCATTCATCAAGTTAGTAACCACATACTAGACTACAAGGAATCACAATCCAGAAGACCACATTCGATATCCTGGCCGCCTTGAGAACCTTGAACCTTTCAGAATAGATTTCGTAATTTAATGCAGTCGAAATGTGTCCTGCTGGGAACAAATATAAACAGATCACTAAATTAATTTACGTTTCCGCTTGTCTCGTCGCACAGCTGAAACAGGCTTGTCTTAAGGTGAACAGGTGTCACTGCTTTGCACAAAGTCTTCTTTAAGATTATATTATAAATTACAGGTAATATTAGGTAAAAAGTGTCGCAAGTGACGGACACTGCTGGCAAAAGTGAACAGTAAGCAGGCCTACACACAATTAAGAGGTTAAACGAACTGCAGGTGGAATGCAATCGCTGGACAAACCAGACACTGGCTAACTTCGCAATATAAATGGATTCATCTTGCCCTGTGAGCTGATGTGAATTGACCTTAAGAAGGCCACTGTAAGAAAGCAGCGGAGACGAAGAGCTTTGTACTGACATGGCAATTATTGTCGTCTAACTGTAGGGCAGCTAAATTGGAACATAAAAGCAGCATTAAGTGGTTAAGAAGTTAAACAACCTCTCTCTCAATTATTGTCAATTACACAGTTAACTTGAACGATTGGATAGACAACGACAATAATAGCCTAATGTACTTTTATGTTCCCATAAGATAAAGTAGATAAATAGGTTCTCAAACCATTCGAAAGATTTTCTCATCTTTGTTAAAGAAACGTTCCCCCTCACAGATGGTCCAAACCCACAAAGGACACTGGAAAATTTCTGCAAACGCAATCATGACTTAGGAAACAAAATACCGATAAAATTGTAACATATGGTACCCCATAAACAGTTAATATGGGCCTAACATATATAAACTGGGAAAGGTTGTCACATGTGGATCTAGTTAAGACGTTTTTCATCTCGTTGCAAATAAGTTTTTTCATTATTACATTTCTTTACGAGAGTTTTTCTGAAGTTATTTTTGAGAAATATGGACAATAACAACACTACCATTAAGGAAGACTACAACATGTTGGAAATGCGGTTGGTTTTAACATCATCATCGAAGCACTGTCAAGCTTTATCAAAAATATATTTCATACCGTCAACATAACAATTAAGTAACTGCATGCAGCACAGATCTGTTTCAGAAGCTATTGGTTGCTTAAGTAGTTAATAAATTTCACGTGTTTTATGTTATCTGAAGGTTATCATGACCACAAACGCCCACCAATGGGCCCTATCATGCACTGGCTGAAACCAGTTCACCTCACTCCGCGTCTTTAAAAGAAATTTTAACACAATCTTCCTATAAAGTCAAGTGAAACATCCAACTGACCAGAGTACGAACATCGAAAGACCCTGTGAACGAAGAACCAACTCGAAGATCGAACACAAAAACCAAACCAAACATCAGATGATAACTCCACTTACACATGTAGAACATATGTGGAGTATTAACTATTACAGAAGAGTTGTATCTAAAGCTGTTAAAAAGATGAAAAATAAAAAGTCACCTTTACTTGGTCTGTATGTACGGACCACATTGTTTATATGTTAAATAAATGCAAGGAAACAACACTAATTGTATGGAGAATGAGTTACGTCACATCGGCATACAAAAATGGTAGCAATAAGAAACCAAACAACTAAATGGAATTTAGTGTAAATAAACTGGGCTTTGAACGCAACTGAACCACGTAATTTTGTCGACCTGAATCAGAACAGAAAATTTAATGACATCTGAACTGTGAACCTGAATCAATAATTTTTTATAAACCGGTTAACAATTTCCGAAGCGGTTAATTTAACAACGTGGACATTAAAAACACATATCAGCTGCAAGTATCGGTAACACATCGTAAAACAACGAAACACTTTCTTTGCAGCCTCTGTTATTTACTTAATTTCGTGAAACGATTCGAACCAGTTACCAAACCTTGTACACGTCTGGAAAAATGATGAACCAGAACAGAATCGAAACCTGAGTATAATATCCGAACCAAATCTTAATTTCAAACCGTTCAAAGCACTACAAAGTATACAATGCGTGGGATCCAAACGAAGGTACTGCAGTGTACATCACAAAAAGAAATAAGGCAAGCGAAGATCAATGTGGTTCTCGATAAGTGTTGATAACTTATTCATCCTCTAACTTGTGATGCGAATGGAAGAGCGCCTGTAAGTAAACCACACAGGCAATCGTTGAACAGGACTATAAAGGAAGCCGCATGAAGAAGGCATTCTGCAAGCCACGATTAGTAGAGGAATGGAGCCAGATGACGCACAATAGTGGCAAAGTGGCATTAAGGGACGACAAGGCGACGAACAGCTACACAAAACCAACTACTACTACTACTACTACTCATAATAATAATAAACACTAAATATTATGCAACCAAAATATTAAAAACAGATAGACAGCAAATGCAGATTATGTCAGCAATTTGAGGAACCGATCGATCACGTTGTGTCTGGATGCCCAGTGCTGGAAAAAGAGCAATATATACGACGACATGATCGTGTCTGTAATCAGTTGAATTTTAACATATGCAGGAAAGCTGGGGTAAAGCTAGAAAAGAAGCATTGGTATGAACACATCCCGAAGGCAGTTGAGCCAAGTGAAGATAGCCAAATAACTCTTAATGGAACCAAAAAGTCAGAACAGATAGAAGCATTCGAAATAACAAACAAAAACAAAAATGGAACTTGTCTCTTAATTGATATGGCAATACCAGCTGACAGAAATGTAATTAAGAAGGAACTGGAGAAGATCTTGAAATGCAAGGACCTTCTCATTTAAATACAGCGAATGTGGAAAGTGAAAGCAAAAGTAATCCCATTAATTATAGGAGCAACTAGAACTCTCTCCAAGTCACTCTGAAAATATTTGGCCAACATCCCGGGCGAACGCATCAGAGAACTTCAGAAAACTGTCATTTTAGGATCTTCATACATCATTCGAAAGACGTCGTAAAATACATAGTCATCCCTCACAACAAAACTATATAATACATGTAACTGCATAATGATGAGCTTAAAAATCTGTACTCCTCCCCCAGTATCGTCAGGGTGATTAAGTCGAGAAGAATGAGATGGGCGGGACATGTAGCGCGCATGAATGGGACAAGAGTTGTGCACCGAATATTGGTTGGGAAACCTGAGTGGAAGAAACCGCTGGGGAGACCTAGACGTAGATGGGAGGATAATCTCAGGCGGGATCTATGGGCGATAGGAGTTGAAGGAGACTGGATTTTGTTGGCCCAGGACAGGGACCGGTGGAGGGCTTTGGTTAATTCTGTGATGAACCTTCGGGTTCGGTAAGCCATCTAGTTAGTTAGTTAGTTAGTTAACACATATTAAAAACAAAATGCTGCACTATGTACCTCAGGGGCAAGGTTTGGCTCGGGTACAAAGAAGTATATACCCTATAATGGGGTCAACAGGAGGAATAATAATAATAAACTTCATAGAGTACAGTTCTACTTAAAGAAAACTAATAGAATTTCATTACTTTTATGAACTAAAAGATTCATAAATGTCCACTGGGCCATGTTCTCAGTCGAATGAACCCTTCCCACACAGAAATACAATTATAGGAACAATAGGAATAAAATTGGGTGAAATACAGATCGCGACCAATTAATCGTATGCTTTTCTTCTTCTTCTTATCTTAATATCTGTCACCACTGCCTCCTAATGTCATCAGAACTCAGAACTGTAATATAGCTCAAGAAGCAAAACGTCTTTATTTTCTACAAACCAAGGTTCCTCAATTTTAAAACTAGCCACTGTTATCATGCCTATGTTCTTCGTACGTCCATTACATATTTGGAGTCTCTGGTACAGAAGCTGAAAACTAATTTAAGTCTTTCATTTGGCACTCTAAGTCATTCTTGCATACTCGTAAATCAAAGAGAAGTCTCTCCACAAAATAAAATCACAACGAACGCAGGGCAGAATGCTCACGAACAAAGAGGTGACATCATTGTCTAGAAACGAATCCATTTGGGAGGCAATTGTTATGCCTCAACTGCTGGCTCCTTCCGTTACCCACACGAAAAATAAAACCTTGGCTTTTATGGGTACTTCGCAAGAAGTGCATGAACGCCGAATAGTAAGGTCGTGTCGGTGCGGTTGTTTCATCTCCGAAACTATTAAAAAAAATAATGTAATTTAATATTGCGGGGTTTCCTCCTGAAATTGTAGGAAGGCTTTCGTTCTAGCCCGCATCGGCTCAGGGTTTTTTTCCTACTTTTGATGAACATCAAACTGAACTTCATTTTCTAAAAATTTAAAATCGTGCAAAAATTGATACAGAACACAAAATAACATTTAATAAGATCCGTAAATTCTGCATGAAACATCTTTGAATATTGTGAATATTTATCAAAATACAATACGTTCACTGGTACAGTTTAATGATGGCTCCCGGTTAGTTCTGCATCAATAACAAAAGCTAGAAGGTTTGCCCAAAACAAGTCAGGTATCGCTTCATAAAACGACTAAACCAACTTACCTATATTGCAGCAGTTCCTGACGGGGAAGTGGGAAATGAGTTGCATTCAATTTTATCTGTTAACGCAATGCACAAGGAAATACGTCTATATACTACACTGTGTGATAAATGAGTGTGATTACTTTTGATTCGTGGACAAAACCGATTTATATCTGCATTAAATCATAATTAAATCCACTGAGTTGTGATACATCACAAGTAACTCTTGTTCTATAAGAAAGGACGATGATTACACTTTTCCTATTGGCTTATCCTACACGGAATTCTTGAAATCACACGAGCAGTATCAATGTGAATAGAATTTAATCTAACACCACAAACACAAAAACGTAATTCGGTCTGCTTTATTGTAAGAACTGAAACGAAAAATTCTGAAATACAAATCACTGAAAACAATCTCTCTACAGCAACGTTCAAAGATCTTGTCTTGAATTTTTAAGACAGAACACCAGCACACACACACACACACACACACACACACACACACACACACACAAATATCGCCAACAAGATTATGAAATTTACAATGTAAACTCGTATTATGAAATAAGCAGCAATTATAATTTCTCACTTCATTTCTGGATATCGCAGTAAGTATATTTCAACAAACTAAATATGTAGCTTATGTTAGTTTCGTGACTCTCTTTACAAACTTTACTTCTATAAAGAGGTTAACAAATTTACTTTTAAAAGCAAACAAAAATCAACAAGGCCAGTACATAGTCTAAGTATACTAATGCAAACAGAACCCGAGGTTACACAGCTCTTATATTCCTTGGAAGTCGATTTTCAATGTCAACGTGCACTGAAATGAACAGGAATATTGCAACGGTTATATAATAACAAATTTAACCACGACTTTCAGCACACTAACAGAAACTAACAGATTAAGCAACTTTCGAATGCACCCTTAGCAAAACATTGAAACCTAGGAGGTCAATTTACAAGTGATATTCTGGAAAGGCACAGCACATCCTCGTGCTCGCGGGGGGGGGGGGGGGGGGGGTTCCCCTTGGGGGAAAAAACCCCACGCGTACGGTAAAAAACAATTAACAAAGTTAATACCTTCTTTTAAAAATGAGGTTAGGGAAACCAAAGATATACGAAACATGATACATAATATGTGTGATTAATGAACATATTAGTGTTGGTGTTTATTGAGACGACGTTGGCGTATCTGCCAGGAAGCTGTTAGGGTGGTCGAACACAAGGGCACAGTCAGTTCTAAATACTGTGAGATGTAATCTCTATTGAGGTTTTCACGACGTTGAGTCTGAAGATCGCTATCCTCTGAAACGTCAGTAAACTCCTACCAGACTACACGGCTCAAAAACCCAGAAGAGGGCCATCTTTAGTCATCTCTAGTTTGTCATTCGTTATAGGGTTACAGGCAGTGAACTTTAATCGTATGAAATCAAAATATTTTCGGATAAGCACATCTGGGGAACGTAATGACTGTTCACGATATCATGTATTAATTATGGAGTTTTATGTATTTTGTTAACCAATAAACTACTGCCAATAATCACTTATAACTGGCCATTTTTACCAGTTTTTGAACTAGTGAATTTTTCTCGCCAGGCCAACCGGCCTGTGGTCACTGAAAATTTAACCCCTGAGTAATCATTATTGCCCACCCCTGGTTTGGAGGTTAGCCAACGACCTATAGGCTTATTTCGACATGGGGAAACACAGAGTGTCCCAAAAACATGTATATGTTAATACGGTGGCCGCTTATAGTTGCTCATCGCTGTCAACTGTGCTACAAAGCTAAAGGTGATCATTTTGAACACCTACACTAGATTAGCTAATTCACTGAGTACCAATGCTGACTTATGTAATGCTTTAGTTTATTAAAATGTACATTTTACTCATTTACGTGTATAATATTTTTGGGGCACTCTGTATTATCATGTTCTCCTTGGGCGTAATTTGATTTTATTCGCTTTCTTATTCACTATAAGATTAAAAATATTAGTTTCACTGCAATCAATTAGTCACTAAAGATTTCTATTCATTTAGCCAATAATTTTCACCAATGACACACTGAAGTCTAAGTAAGTAATATTTTCTAATCACATATATCATAAGGAGTGTAATATTAAGATGCCAAGGCTTACAGTGGTCGATATATCCCTAAATGACAATTTAATATTTTAGAAGAGGACACTAGAAATAATTCCACACCTGTCTGATGCTTGCCATACTCATGCAGGAACCAAATATTCACCTAGGCATATAGCAGTGTCAAAAGAAGTATTCCAGAAATAAACTATAAACCCACAATTCGCAGAAGACTATTTACCACACACAAATAAACGTATTCTACAAACATCACTATAAAGTACAAAACACAAATAAAACAATTCCTAATAATAAACCTGACCTGCTGATTGTAAGTAAAGTACGGAATAAAGCAAAAACATTATGGACATGGATATAACCGACGGACTGGGCAAATACACTTCGAACTTACTTCGATTACGTAGAATTTTTCAGTTGTTCAATGGAATGCTGCTTGCATTTTACGTTGCACAAACAAATCCTGAACAACTCGATGTATTCGGAGATGGATTCACGAGGCCAAGATTTCATGTCAGTCCATCACGCCTATAACGACAGTTTAACAAAGAAGGAACGTAAACCGTCCAAACAAACAGGGCTCCATGTATCCCCACACACATTACGAGTTGTAAACTTCAGAGTAAAACTGCAGGCAAGAAACCAAAAACGCTGCAGACTTATCGGAGGCTCGATTTCCGGCCGAATTTCCGACACACGTTCCGGTTTGCCGGAAGGTTTGCCTTCACAGACGTAAGCCTTCCGGTAAATCGTAAATTACACGGCTACCTTACAACCTGTCTCTCTGATGTATGAGCATCAGCTGCAAATACAGTTTGCAAAGATACTAGTATGTGTATTCAGTAAAATATTGGTTACAAATAACCATATTTTAACTACGGTTTGGTAATAGTATATTTTTGTATTCGCGGACTGTTATTATTTTAATTTGTTTTTGTTCTGTAGTCTATATGTAGTTGGCCACTTGGCTTTTTCTCAGTACGCTAAAATGAAAATTATTATCATCATTATCAACATCATCATCATTTTGTGCTCCCTAAGATTAAATGGAGTTATCTTGAGTGCAGGTTTGGTGTTGCAAGTGTAAAAGGTTGGAAAACGTTTAACTAGCAAAGGAACACAAAACAACCACATGCCCCGACGCTCATGACCTTTGAACTGGATTTAATAACCATGACAACATTTTATATCGAGACCAAATGCGCAAGTTGGATGCCCAAAGCCAGCCACTTCTTATGGCCATGCACCAAAGTATCCAGACAGCAAGCTTCCATTGTTGTTATGCTACGCAGAATTAATAATGTTCTTTGTTCAAATACAAATATCTGACAGACAAGCAAGCATGCTTCATGTTTTACAGATGAGAAGACAGCCCTATAAAATTGTAACGTAAGAGTTCGTATACGGAGATGATCTCACAACCTAAACATGCATTTATTCTTCGTTTTTCTTCAACTTACACGCTTTTCTAGACAACATTCACGTTTTAACATAACTGCGTTCTGTATACACACAATGGATAGGTTCAGGTATAATCTAACTTTGTACACATTTAAAGCAGTAGGCCAGTGTCATGCTTGAACTATACTATGAATTAAAAGTGATGTATAAACCGGTTTTAAGACCCCTTATGCCACAAGCAACATATAGAGTTTGATTCAACAAAAGAACATGTAACTAAAACGACATCAAAGCTGCAGTCACTCACGTAAAACGGATTTATTACACACGGTATTCTACAAAGTGTCATTAGAAGCTGTCTGCAGGTATGTGGCAGAAACACGTGGGGACGTATCGAAAAAAAACAAAAACAATATGGTTTGGGGCCGTTCGGTTGCCGAATTTGCAATTCGCCGTCAGACACCAGAATACGCGCGCTAAACACACAACGTCTCTGACAATCTTCAAAACAGTTCACCAGAACAACAACTGTCTCGTCCCCTGTGATTGTGACAGCTCACAACCACGTGTTCGTTGTTCTCTTGTGTTATTCGCGGTAATTCTAAAAAGTAAGCAACGAGCACTTAGCCCTCCGGGCGATCGTCAAGTTTTTCTGCCAAAGGTTGATTCATTGCACGAATATTATGTTGAACTTGCCTATAGTCTCAATTATACTTGACAGGCTGTACATGGTGTTTCGGAAGTTGCCTCCACTCGCATCTTAAGATAACTGATCGTCACTTACATTTACAAATAACATAAATAATCAAAATAAATAAATACAGTTACCTCAGACAATGGGCAATGTCCAACATGATATTTATTCGTGTAATAAACCTCCCGATACCACGTAGCGCCGGTTAGCTCACTAAAACTATTGTTATTTCCAAAAGTCAGGTGTTCGAAACTGAGTTTGGTACAATCGCAAAAGAGGTGACGAAGATGCAATTCGATGACTGAAGGTGGAGGCTTGACACAGCAGTAACGCAGGAAGTGATAGAATCGAATTCGAACACCGTACTCGGTGCCTGAAGTCTCTTTTTCGTAAGGTCCTTAGTCAATTTCTAATCAGCGCTCAGGATCCTCTTCGATATTTCAAAGTACGCTATATCTTTTTCGTACGGGAGACATTTTGAAATCGTTAACTTTACGGATTATATATAAAAAAGGACAAGGCATCGAAGTAATTCCAAACGTCATGACCCATCTTCCGAATTTCATTACAATCGGAAAATTCTTTTAAAATGCCTTTGAGACAGAACACACATGAAGCACGCACTGCTCTGTTTTTCATTCCGAAACCAGCCCAGATGCCCAATAAACTGGATCACTCTGAACACATTTCTCAAGAGTAAAACGTTTTTCACCTTGATCCATTTCTCCTCAAGAAAATAAAAGAAAATCTGTGTTGACCCTGGCACGAGGCAGACAGATTGAACGTAGATAGTGTGTTTTACACAGAGAATCTTCCATTCCAAGAGAGGGGAAAGTGTAGGCAACGTTAGTAAACAAACACATGGAAGGAGAGATTATGAGAGATGATGTCACTCCTTAACCACGCGTCCTCTCCTACACTTCCCCTCACCCGCCGACCAAGTACGTCGCTTGGAAGGGATCTTTCTGTTGCTTGAGTCGGGACGTTTGCACGCACACCCGGACTTCACGCAAGTCATTAGCCATGATGGTCATTTATTGCACAGACAAATCTATTGTTGCAAAGCTGATCAACGTACCAGAAAACACAATGCAACATTGTTTTGAATTATATTACACATAAAGCTTACAAACAACATAACAGAAGATTTTAAATTCCGGTCGCCCTGGGTCGCAACGTAGTCAGGCACGTACCGCCTCCATTTTGAACCTGAACAGAGGCGACTCCAAATCGTTGCTATCTACATTTTTAGACTACACGTTGTCACAACTCACAACACTATAATCAATGCCAAAAACACAGGCCTGTTTCAGATATATCTTTTTTGTGTGTTACTTTACACCACTTCAAATGTTTCAAAACGGCGTACATAACAATGAAATACAAATTTTATTACGTCGTCATATTAAATCACTGTTTTTGTTTCAGAAAACTGATATAGCCTAACGAGTGATTTAACTTTCATGTAATATCGGGGGTTAAATGGGGAAGATAGGAAACATTTAAATTCGTCCAACAACTTTTAATTTAACCAAATTTAACCAAAATCCATCAAGTGCTTCCGAAATCAAAATTATGGACAACAGAATGAAAACAGTGCTGCATGTTATATTATTTCAAATAAATTCCGCATATCAGAAATATGGGAAAACAATAATATTATTTACGTAAGGTTTAAAAGGTTAGGCCGTGTAGAAAACAGTTAATACTTTTATCCTGATAATCCACTTTTCTGCATGTGTTCAAAACATTTATTTACGTTTGAACAAGATTTTGCTCACTGTTCCAGCACGCTCACAAAACCGAAATCAGGCTTCTTCTTTATCAATGGCTGTCAGAAAAGGTTACTGAGCAAACACCCGTTTGTCACACAAAGGAATCCTCGAATTTGGTTCTCTTTCCTTTACGGGAATTTCGCCCATCCACCTTCCAAGGAGATCATCAGCAAGCCTACTTTAGACATTAACTGACCGATTTTCTTACGAAAATTACGCAGTCGGAGGCTTCAGCATTTTGCTGCTAATATCTACCTTACAAATATGGTGGCAGCGCGAACTTACGACATGGGACCATAACAGCGCCATTAAATTTCGAATTTGCAGGAAATCTCTAAAATGCAGCACGTGTTAAAATCTAAACACGTTCTCTTTTCGCAGTTGCACTGAAGAAACATTCAAACTGCGGACATAAGCAATGGCTGCCTCCCACAACCCATTGGTTTTTGGGTTGATGGCGTCAGCTCAGCATCAGCTGCTAGGGTCTGATATCCGTTTCAAAGCACAAAAACAACGTTAACTTACATCTACAGTTTGAAAGAAAAGCGTTTCACAGCAAAAAGACATGGAAAGATGAACCTGATATTGTTCTATTTACAAATACACTGTACTGGAGCGAAATTATGGTCTTCCATTTGCCCACACATCACTCTGTCTTCCATTAAACCTGAAGAAAACATCTTGGCCAATTACGAAACTCTAGACTGTTCCATCCACAACTTCCTTGAGATATCTTTCATTTCCGTCTGAATATAATCCTGTACAGCGTTGGCAATACAGCAGTCTGTCCTCTGGCATCGCAAGAACATGATTTAGCCATTTAACTTGAAATTATTTAATGATATCGTGACATTTTATTGATCGTTAAAAGTTATTTTTATTTTAATTACTTTCTCTAGCCCTCAAATGTTACCTCTGCGACTCCATGAAGGAAACGTATTTGTGCTGTCTCTCCCAATTATTTATTTCTGGATCCAAGGGCCCAGCACTGAAGTTACAAAATGTAAAATGACCTGCCCTACTAATTTGCCACCAAAAACTTCTCTTCCGTACCGAGACTGTTTTTACGTCACTATTTTCAGATTTGATGAGGTCGTATCTGAAGTTAATATACAGACTGGAAAAGAACAAGAAGAAAAAAATATTACATAAGAAACCCGCTCTTAAACAGAGTGTTTCACAAGTCCGATCTCACAACAAAACACAAGTATTGTATCCCTCCTCCTGTTTGCACAGATGGACTCGATTAATTAAACTGCCACGCACGCATATAAAAGTCGCTGTTGACATATCTGCATAAACAACACGGATATTCTCTTTACAGCCCTAAATATTACGTGAAGAATTCACGTAAACAGTGGACGTAAGGTGGCCCCAGAAAAAGAGACCAATGGCGAAAGGTCCGGAGATTTTGGTGGCCACTCGATTTCTCCCCTACGCCCAATCCATCACCAAGGGAAAACTTCACCCAGTTTCGCAACTCGCGACCGAATTGAGGTGGCGCTACAATTCTGATGGAATCAAAAACAACTTCGCTTTCAGAGTATCATGTCGTCCAACTGTGGTTCCAACTCGTCAGTCAACAAGTGTATACATCCTTCCAGGAATATTAGTCCCGAAAGAATGCTTTCATAAATTCCACACCGCACTGTAAAGTTATTGGATTATTGCATGCATATTATTATATTTTATTTAGTGTTCTGTCTGACGACAGGTCCATATGAACAGGATCCTTCCATCCTTTTCTCGGACTGGGACCTGTTCATATACGTTCTTCGCAGATGATCCAGAAGTGGTTTGCCATTGCCTTCTTCTGTGTAATTGTTGGGATGCCACGGAGAAACCGGGGAAGCCCCCGGAGGAAAACTCCGTGTTGCCTAGACCACGGCCTTGCCCAACACAAGTTATAAATTCGGGCACCGCCGGGAATCGAACCCGAGACCCCAGAATTACAAGGCCAGCGTTCTAACCGCTAGACCACCGTGGCTATTGCATGCATAGTAAACGTAAAATTATTTAAGAATGTGTAAATAGATTTCTCCTACGAGATCGAACTGATGGAAGACTCTGTATAAAGCGGTCGTTAGAATTGTCCGATAAAACTGAATACTGACAAGGTCGGACAATTGTTCATAAAACTCCACAACGTTTAATGCCATGAATATCCGTGCAGCAGTTCCTAGATGTTACATGCATACAGACAGACGAGCTGTGAGATTTTAATAGGAGCTCCTCAGGGTTGTGAATGCGCCTAAGACGAATAATGGTCCCTTTGAGTTTCCATTTGAGTGAGAGAACGTGGCCTATACGTTTGCACAGTGCAGACGAAGAGACGACCAGTTGTCTACCAAGTTATGTCAGAGCAATGAACCTTCTTGCTTGAGAGAGAAAAGAAATCAGATTCTCCTAAGTACACAGTAATTTTAATTTTTTTGTTACTGGTTCAAGAACTGTATTGTCCAACTAGGCAATTCAAGGGAGAACAATAGTCCGACTATATTAGTTACGACCACGAAAATACTATGGATTTGAAGTCGTCGGACTTGCAAAGATTATTTCCGGCATCAAAAAGGCGATTTAAGAAAAGTACATCCGATCAGCTTTGGTTTTCAGGAAAATTACGGGGGGGGGGGGCAACCGAGTGCTGCTGTAATCACAAGGCATGGGTCAACGTTGAGCAGATGAAGAAACAGTCCACAGAGATAAACCTGACGTATTTGCTAACCACATATATCGAAAACTCGATACCATAAAATAAAGTTCTCCTGGATTTTAAGAACCAGACAAAGTCTTCGACAATGACAGCAGAGTATTCCTTCGATATGTGGGTAAAATATTTCATCACGACGCAACTGAATTCCTCAACGAAACATAAAAACATTACTGCCGACAGCGTGTTGCGTAAGTGCAATACATAATGATCGTACAAAAAAAAAATTGTGGTTAGGGGAATTATTCACGTCTCACGTTCGTATCATGCTGCCGGAGACCATTCAATCGTACCTGTTCTTATTATCTACAATAATCAATTTGTTGTGAATGCAAATTTTTCTTACAGGCATAATGTAGCGAAAAATAATTTGAACACCCAGAGAAACAAGTGCTTTTACGGCTGTATAAAATAAATAACAAACCACAACCAAAAACTGCTCATGGTATCAGTATAGTGACGGAGAAAACCTCTGATAAATATTTGGAAAGTTCAAAACAATGGAAGTCTACAAGGCTACTACAAGAAAGTCAGTGCAGAGAGCAGTTCACGAAGTAACACAATTTACCAAAATTAAATAAAATATCGTGTATAAAATTACAAAATAAATTTACTTATGTAAGTTTGTCTAGTAGGCGTGATATTAGTGAGCAGTATTTTCTTTCTAAAACTATAAACGGTATTTTAGATCTAACAGTCATTCCTTGAGTAATTTCATTTTAATCACACGAAAGGTAATATCTGTGTATTCAATACTTATTCTATTGCCACAGCCCAAAAATATTAACGTTCAAGAACTCGCCATTGCTTGGAATGTGTGACGTATAAAAGATCTGTAGTGAAATAACCAAAACTTGAAATTACTAAAACAAAACTTGATTTCAATCTTTCATTTGTCCAATATTTAAAGAAACTTTAGTCTATTCTTAAAACTTTGTTAGTGTTGGATAACATGTTTAAGACAGTACTGTTTTTTTTGCAAGTACAGATTTCATAATTTGCATATTTTGATTAGTTAATAACCTATAGATAAGGAACATTTTCACATTATTTTAGATTGTATTAAGAAGTAATTCTTTTCACGTACATTATGTATGCTTTGTATTACATTATATAATCCCCCTGTAACTGGACAGATTTTCTCTGTTGGAGGCAAATAAATATATAATAAACGAAAACAGTTCCTCTGTGGACTAGCTCAGCGTCATATTTCCCTATAATAGGCCCATTACGGTTTACATATTTGATAATAACTATCACAATTGAAAGTCAGAAAATTTCAGTTCAATGTTGATACATGTTTCCGTTTGTAATGTAAATGGCCATAGAACACGGTTATAATAGGACGAGACAGTCGAAAAAACGCATTTTAATTCTGGTACATCTTGTATAAATAATAAACATTCCTTAATAAACAACACAAGAAAAAGAATTGAGATTGAAATTGAAATTGTGCCAATAGAAGCAAATGGCAGGCAAAGTGCCAAACAGCTTCCTTGTGACGGACCCAAACCAAGAGCAGCAAACCACGCCCAAGAGATCTTCATTCAGATTAGCCTTCCTTCTACATGACAAAAATGGAAGCAAACACATTCGAAAATTAACTTCCGCTGAACAAATTTTTAAATTTATTTCAAGACATTATAGTTGATTACAAAAAAGTTAAGATTTTATGCTTTATGTTGCAAAAATATGATCGAAACGCCAGGAACACATAACACAACAAATACTGATACCAGAAACCATACAGTATACTGTGAGATGAAGAAGAAGAAGAAGAAGACCCAAGATAAAGAAGTGAAGAATTCTCTAAAATACGTATATTTAATTCGAACCATAATTAGCCTTGTATCTGGGAGGTGTTCAGTTCAAATCTCGACCGAGTTTCAGGATATGGCGACTGAAAATTTCAGTGTTCATTTATCATTTTCCTCAAATGAGCACTTACGTAATCGTATTATATATGTATATTAACGTGGTACACTAATGATGATCTAATACAGATCGAAACGTGTCTGTCAATTACAATATACATATTGCTGATACAACTGAAACTCTGATAGTCAATTCCACGGCATGAGAAACACAACGTCAATATTAAACTACTTGATGCTGCGTCATTTATCTTAAAACTGCAAGGGTCTCAAAACAGACACAACTGCCGACAGAGTGCACCATAGTGCTGAGCAGCGCCTCTCTGCAATATGAACGGAGTGAATCTCATCACCCCAATTGGAACACATGTAATGGTAACCTCGTTACGGAACTGACGTCAAGCTCGTAAATTAACGTTAAACGGTGGATGTGGAAGCTTATAATAAACGTGTTTAACTTCAATCCCCCAGGTCCGTGGAGAATAATGCTGCAGACATGTACTATAAAAATCCGATCTGGTACGTCACACGCATTTGTATCCGTTTAGGAGACCAAACTATGTAATTTATAATATTCAGCACAAAATAACGTTAATGAACATAATATTTAGCACACACACTACAATGAAAATCAGGCATATGGTATCATTCTGCGTGTCTACCATCCTAACAGCTTTTTAACCAATTAAAGGATTCTGAAAACATTAAATGAGGAAATCACGTCACTGCTTGTCACTTTATTGGAATGAATAATACAAACATGGCGGCCAAGCAACATGAGCACAGCAGAAATGGTACCTGGTCTGTAATTTTACAATAACAGCGTATTAGTATGATCCTAAAATTCTGTCTGGTGATATTGCTTCGAAAAATATGCATATCTTGTTGTTATACAATATTAAAAAGTAACGAAGCCACCGAGTAAAATGTAGTAGGATTCGACTTGATGGCAGCAACTATAAAGAACAGACGGAGATAGAGCATGAACGTACGAGTTCTGTAGAAATTATCTACACTGCACGTTAACAGGGACAGACATGTCGATAGATAGAAACTCTTCGGTTATACGCTGACAAACTTAACGTTCCTGAAGATAGCCGTCTTCTGGTTTATTGCGCCGTGTAGTCTGGTAGAAGCTTATTAACGTTTCAGAGGTGTATTCTGCCTCTATTATCAGGGCGATCGCCCTGCACGAACCCCTGAAATA
The DNA here is from genome assembly GCF_977971745.1 of Zootermopsis nevadensis. NCBI lineage: Eukaryota > Metazoa > Arthropoda > Insecta > Blattodea > Termopsidae > Zootermopsis > Zootermopsis nevadensis. The sequence goes on along the minus strand of NW_028259192.1, from coordinate 7,152,954 downwards.
TCGGTAAACATCTACTAGGCTACACGGCGCAACAACATTCATATTCAACTCGCCAGAATCTAAAATCTCGCTTAAAGTTCCAGGTTTAAAATCAGCAAAGGCTACGCCTTGATATCCAAGTGAACAACCACAACAGATTTTTATCTCAAATGGAGTGAGCTAATTTTGCATTATGAATGATTTTTCCCTCGTTTCCGAAGGACTTCCACATTTCGACAGAAGTAATAGTAATGATGGATACATTTCCCCCCTTTTTAGAAAGGGATAACAATAAATTACATTACGTAAGTTTACGAACACGAAGAAGCTGGCCTCTCTCTCGAGACCTGAAACACAGACGCGGATACGGAAAATTAAGCGGTGAGGTAATGCATTACTGAGAAATGTAACGTATCCCACCTGTGGCAGATAACATAATTTGCGTACTAACTCTCTGGGGCACACTGAGTGGGTTAAAAACCCGTAGAAATTCTAGGTGAAATCTCCCATTAATCATAACCTTCTTCTGAAAGTGTGGGTTCTGACATTTCAGCAACCCACGTGTGCAGACGAAGAGTGGTCAGGTATGTGCGATGATCTTGCCCTTGTGTTATCGCCCCGATATACTCAGAGGTCATTAGTTGCATTACATGCCATTTGCTAGGCGGATTCACGAATTATGTATGAAACATTTATGTTTACAACAATAAGACGACCTACGTGCTATGATGATTTCTGCTGCGAGACAGTGAAATGCGGTTTAGGATTCAGAATTGAACAGTCCTTATCTAATGAGACGCCCTACCAACGTGGCGACAATGCGCAATACTGTAAGCCAGGGGTCGGCAACCCTTTCATTAGCTATTCATATCTTTGACCAGAGTCACAAAGGAAATTAGAAGTGCCGTGTACAGTACGCAAAAATATTTTTTTATCAACTTTTGAAACAGCACCATTCTTTTGTGTATACCCTGGATTTCTTAAACTACAAGATTATATAACTTAGTCACTCGGGTAAGTAGCTGTATTTTTCCACACAAGTGAGTTTATTGCACAGACGTTACTTATTGCTTTCAGACTGTTCTGATTTAAAGTCACTGATAATTTTATGAAATTTCCGTAATTTTCATACTGTTTTGTCAAATTCCACCTGGTTTGAACAACATAATAATGTACCGTTGCACAGTAGCACGACTTTGACATTATATGCATGTCTAAGTCAACAATATTTTTGTTTCATTAATTTCTCTTTTGATATTTTTCGCTCTAACGCTTAGATAAGAGATTAGCGATGTCCCTCAGAATCAGAAAATGTTTAATTTCTGGCGATGGCTAACTCCCAAATAGTTGTCATGGGCAGCATAAAAAGTTTGTGAGGCCCATACATGAGGTTCGTCGACCGTAGGTTTTAACCCCCGTCGTAAGCTTACTGTACTGTCATTTATTAAATGTTTCTAAAACTGGGTTCATAATCAAGTGGGCTAAACTAGAACGGGGATGGGCTGAGATGATCCCTGTTTAAAACTGCGCCGATAGAGGGGCACATGTCCATCCCCCAAATGATCAGCAAGTATGGGTTATCGGTGGAATAATACTGACGGGTGATAACCGAATTACTTGGGGGAAAATCTGACACAGTGCCACTTTATCCGCCACATATTCTACATTGAAACTAACCGCCTGAGCTACGGCATGCTATATGCATCATTTACCTGCTTCCAGTTCCAGATCTTAGAGACGAAGAGAAAGTTTTCGTCAATGTCACTAACTGCTGACAGCTGACAGGGAACAAGAAACATACCAATATTCATTTCTTTAGCAGTAAGGCAGCAGGAATATGGGCATGATTATATCATAATCATGTATTTACTTTTAAAATAAGCATAATAAGCTAAACACTTAAAATAAAGCTGAATGCAGAAATGTTAGGTAAACAAAGTACATTTTTAAAAAATCTAAATTAAACTGACCTTTGAAGTAAACGAACATACAACAAGTTACTTTTGATTACAATGTAGTTAGTATGTCTACTCTAACGACCAGTTTCAGGCTTACGTCAACCTAAGATTGCATATTATTTAAAAATGTTGTAACCCACTTTGCCAAGCACCAACCGAGGAAACAAATTCAGTCATGCAGTGTTCATAGTAAAATGTGCCAACAAAATTCGTGCCGACATTTGACAGTCTCCTAACTAGTAGACACAGGCTAATACCCAGAGCAGCTGATGCGCCTATAAACCCACTACTATTAATTGACAGTCTCCATTTTGTTTCTAAGTAGAATAATAGAACTGCATAAATGTTAGAAAGGTAGTGTTTTTTACGAGACAAATAAGATCGAAGGATTACCCGGACCACCCGAGGAAACGCAAAATAGCCACCTAGGAAAACGGGTATTAGAATTATATCTTAATACTTCGATTCTGACCATTCAAATTATCCATGTGAAAAACTTTCTGACCGATGGTCAGTAGATATTGTGTTCTCTGCGCCGCTCCGAGTCAGTAAAGCTCTGTCGGGAAAGTAACTAGGATACGAGGTTCGATTCCCGGCAACGCAGGATTTCTCTCTTCGTCGCCCACAACGTTCAGAGTGGTTCTGGACCAACCTAGCCTCCTACCCAATGGACACCGGCGTTCTTTCTCCAAGGCAAAGCGGCCGGCGAAGCAGACCACTCACCTCCACCTACGGCCGAGGTCAAGAGAACGCGAATCTATACCCACACTTCACCAAACGTCTGCGTGGCGTGGTTTTTGGCTGAACACCCAGACAACTTTGGCGTTACCAACATCAAAGACATCAGGTAACTTTGTCCTTTGGTTTTCGCGGCAGGAATTCAGCGTACAACTTCGGCTTTCAGGATGAGCTCCGTCGAATGTTGTTACATATTGTTATATCGCCTGGAGAAGTAATTACAATAACATTCGCTTGTGTAGAAAGGAACCGAAGCAGATTCGGTATTTGTAATGGGGGGGGGGGGGGCAGAGAAAATTTCCAACCTGGTAGTAATACCAAATTATGTAATGTTGCTATCAGACCTGTCTTCCGAACGTATAGGCCTGCAAGGTTGTCACAGCGCACGGCTTGCGGAGAACTAACGCATTTCGTTTGCATTTGTCATCTCGAAGACAACATATGGGATTGTACACAACAAGTATTAAAGGTAATAATATTTTCCAAGGAACATATAAAAATGAGTACAGGGTTATTCATAATTCCCTGACACATTACAAAAAATCGCTTGATTTGAATGGTGCAATGGATGGTAACATAGGATATACCGATAGAAAGAGCAACTCTGCAAGTTTATTTTACATACCTCATAAATGATCTATGTGTCCGCCCTTTGTGACGCGGCAGACGTCAAACCGATAGTCCATTTCCGCCCATACCCGCTGCAGCATGTCACGATCGATTTGTGAGATGGCAGCGATGATTCGCCTTCGCAGTTAAGGCAGATCCCGTGGCGGAGGCGATATAATACCCGGTCCAAACGTACCCCCATAATAAGAAATCACATGGCGTCAGGTCAGGTGATCGGGGTGGCCAACGAAGCAGCGCTTGGTTATTGAGCATTTATGAGTTATGTAAAATAAACTTGCAGAGTTTCTCTTTCCATCAGCATGTCCTATGTTATCATCCATTGCACCATCCAAGTCTAGCGATTTTGTGTAATGTGTCAGGGAATTATGAATAACCCTGTATTTACAGAAATACATTACATAATGTACTCTGGCTTTCGCGTAATTTTCAAAACACACGAAGGTGTTGCTACAAATTGGCGGCAAGGCAATTCTGCATGCACGAACACATTTTGAAAATACGTCTTCATTATAAACGCGCTGTCGAGTAGACGTGCTGACACTTGTGTAAGCGGTTCAGGGCGTATGGAAAATTTTGATCAGCGCCTACGGTGTGACTGTCGCGTATATGTTCTTTATTACCGCTCAATTCCAACGTAATTTCAGTATCTACTGTAACACAATGGCATACAACTTTGATGTTTCCCCACACCTGAATCGGTCGTTTGCAAAACCAAGTGAGTCAGTCCACTTTTGCGACACTGAGCTGTTGCTACCACGGCAATCACCAGAGGCACGCGCATCCACAACATCCAAGCATTTATTGCGTGTAGGCAGTCTTTCCTAAGGACTATTTCCTAAGAAAATGACATGAGTCCTGGACTCATGTTACTTTATTTCTAAACAAACTCGGTTGTATCACCATAACTAAAACCCACAAAATCTTCAAAGTTTCACCCCACGAGTGGCAAGACACATAATCACTCCTTCAGTATTATGTGGGTGCTTATAAATAAATTTAGCTTATAACTCTACAAGAAAAAGATGTTCGTAAACTAATACTGTAGCAACAAATTACATACTTGCCAATTATTCTTAAGTAAAATAAATCAAGCGTAAAAATAAATAGCGCGTCTGCTAGCATATTTTTATTTTTATTAATTTTCTCGAAAGTGAGTTCTGTCGACTCGTGGTTTTGTAAATAGCCGATTTTTTGGACGTCTCATAATTAGTAATAAGCCAAATTTTCATATTCGACTTGCGACTTCCGATCCTCCACGGATCTCAGATAATGGCTGATTCATCATAAAAAAATATTTTGTAAATCATCGATAGTCTGAAATGGATTTCGGGAATAGCCGCTGCTCCCGTCTCAGTTGATTGGCAGTAATTATACCTACTTATTTTAATTTCCCTTCTAGTTCCAGAGGTGACAACCAGTCACCTGAAGACGGCAACAGAGCCAGATCTCGAAGCATCGTGTACAGCCAACAAATTTACGCACATCAGGCAATGGACAATGCCCTACCCAAGTTCAGTCATTACTAACGCCTGTTTTCCTGCTTTTAATCCGCTATGTTCATATCACATCTTTCGATGCTGAATGCATACTGGAAACTATTTAAATATACAAATATTAATTACTTTTATGGAACTTCATTCTTGATGGCCGCGTTTGTTCACATATACGCTTAAATTTCCAAAGTTTTCTAACCCCTCTGTGTTTCCAACAAAGATTGCATGCTTTTCTAGTTCCACACGAATTCTACTTACCCCGATTTAATTACTATTCTTGATTCAGTCACCATGGCAAAGTCTGATGACGAGTGCATTGCGAACAGTGTCAAACAGCTAACAGAAATTCCTCACCCACGTAAAAGTCAAAACAAATTATTTCCGTCGCTTCTGATCAAGTCAACTCACATACGTAATGACGTGCTTAGAAACTAATGCGTAGTTCCGTAGGAACCACAGAAGGAGTTAACAAACTGCGTGGGAGCGTCAAGATCATGGCTCGTCGAAGGGCAAAGCCACCTACTGAATTTGTAATCGGGAATAAAGACACTACTTTTGACCTTATGGTACACACAGCGGAACCGCCCGATTACGAGCACGTGGGATGTATATATCGGCACTCACAGGGCAGGGACGGGCGGACACACGTCTGCTTCAGACACGTAACAGCAAGTAACAGTAGCAGTAGTATTAAAACAAATGATTCTCAGAATGTTTAAGTTACGTTTAAAGTATTCGGTTTGTTTTGTCAAGTTGTCCACGTAGACTTGCGGAAAATCTACAAAGATATAACCACGATCAGATTTTGTCAAATGTCTAGTAAACAAATCTTAGCACCGCGAGAACCCAGTTCAGTAAACAGCTATGGACCAAGAAGGTTGTTATGGTTTTGATGTGTTGTTCTGCGACGTGAAGGCGACGTATGAGGAAGAGAATGTTTTAAAAAGAAATAAATTAGGAGCATACAACACATTACCGAATGATTTGGAATTAGAATAAAGATTATTTAAGTACAATAATTATTTACGAAAGTCTCCTAAACATTCTGAACGCTTATAGGGCTCAGTGCACCCACTTATTTGAAATTAGTCCGCCCCTCTCACGATCACGAGAGATTAACAGCGAACCTGAGGTTTCTTACCACTAGAGACTCCTACAGTACTCTCATATATGAGCACAGGATATTAAAATCATGTCTTCAGCATGCGAAGCCATAATAGAAAGTACTAGTGCATGCGCTATACATATTAACGTGTCATATCTGTCCTGTGTAAATAATCAAAAGACATAAAATATCCTACCTACACACAATTTCGCGTCACATTTGTCTAGCTAGACATTCAACGTGTCTACCAAGACTCCCTTCGTCTAGCTGGACAAAAAAATCGAGTAGTCAAATCATATCACCACTTCGACCAGAGTCGATTCCAACCAGTTCTGCCTATATGACGTTTAGAAAAGATTATTGTTTTTATGGAAACAGCGTTGAATCATTTAGCGGGATAATGCACGTCGCACTGAGTAGTGTGGCAGCACGTTTAGAAAACAAGGCATCTGAAACTTATCGTCAGTCTTTGCACAACGAAGATCACGAAAAACATGCAGATGCAGCAGTTTAAATCTAAAACGAACTGATGTCTTTCTCGCGATTTCTTCTTTTAATATAGTTATAAAAGTTTAACACTATTTGCAGTAATTTGCTTCTGAGTACCTGTCCACTCGTACAGCAGAAATGGAACATTCGACATCGTAGGTCTACTTGTGGTGCTGTTACAAGTAAAGGCCCGTTGGAAAATACGCCATTCTTAATAGCGAAGTGACTGCAAACATTTTCCTTCAGTGTGTACTGACAAGTAATGAATGCGAAAAGCATCCTAATACCAATCACCAAAGTTTTCCGACAGCTTTAATCACTAATCTTGTTAGGATAAGAACCCTAAGTACGATAGGCCCATGCCACGTATGAGTTATTTAAAAGATAGGCATAGATTGGCGAGTAATACTAAAATATTATTTATTTCTTAGTTGATTCTCTTTTACCCCCACGTGTCGAGGTATTCATTTAATCTATCAGACATTGGTTAGGACTCCTTGTACGAGTAATCAGCCCCTCGCAAGGCCTCTGTCTACCTATACACAGGAAAGACGCGGGCAAACATCCATGCCTTGAGTGGGATTCGAACCAACAATCCCCAGTGTCCAAGCGCTCAAGGCTCTCGCCTCAGACCGCGCGACCACTATGGCCGGCAATACTAAAAATAATTCAAAAAAGCTGTAATAATGTGGACTGGATTAATCTCGTTCACCACCAAGACAGTCGGTGGGGCCTTGTGAATATGGTAACGAACCTTCGAATCCCACTAAAGGCGAAGAGTTAATTATAAGATGCTTCTTCTCTTACAAAATTCATAAATATTTTGATAACGGTCACTGTACCAATGTAATGAGTTAAGTAGTTTAGTGTGAATTTATCAATATAATTATAATACATCAACAATTTAACGTAGTGCGAAATGTACTGTAAATGTTTCGACTTCGCCTGGATGTCTACGGCAAGTACAGGATATACACAAAAAATTGTGCGGTTTCAAAACTTAATAAAAAACTTATTTCTCACCTTACACGGGCACAACATACAGGTGTAAGGTGAGAAATAATTTTTTTTATTAACTTTTGAAACCGCGCCATCCTTTTGTGTATACCCTACTTTTCAGTTTGACGATTACTGTCTTCTAAGATGTTGAGCCGTGTAGTCTGGTAAAAGGTTACCGACGTTTCAGAGGTGCTTGCTGAGATGAGTAAGCCACGCGCGAGGAACTCATAATGAAGGCAGCAATCACCTCCTAAACGTCAGTTAATTTCTACCATATTACACGGCACAATATTCCAGAAGAAAGTAGACCTCCTCTTCATACTCAGGGCCGTGAGAACCTGAAATCTCACTTCTCAGTTTATTATACGTTATGTTGCATGCGAACAATCCAATGCCTTTCTAAGGTCTAACAGAAACAGACCGAAAACAAGGTTAAATATTGAGGAAAAGGTGATAATGAGATGCATGCAGTAACATAAACGGGTGCAACAAGAAAACAGAACAATATGCTTCAGGATAAAGCGAGTAAAACCATGCAATAGTTCTCGATGCCATTTATGACGAAACTCTCCGAATTACTTGAAGGTAGTGCATCTGGATCATCTCTACAGGGCGCAAGGTTCTTGTAAATCTGGGACACCACACAAAAGCCAAATTTAACTCGATGCGTCACCATCTTTTGTTCAAATATAAGTACTTTTCCCAGCTACGTTACTATATGGGAAGCTTACGATTCTGTTATAGAGCCTGATGTCACATCTTGCACGTGCTACGACAACACGCAGTGCTGTTTGTTGAAGTTCTAATAGTGTCACCAGCACCAAACTTAGAAGTAACCAAAACAGTTCATGCGTGTCACGTTGGCTTTGAGAACGCACGTCTCAACTGCTAGTGCTCTTCAGATTTATCGCACATCACCAGACCGTGCAAAAATGGGGCCACGTTTTAAACTAGGTTAATACACGACTACTACTTCTACTTGAATACTTTAAAGGCAAAATTAGCTGCCCATCAGTTTTGGATTCAGTTTGCTTGCGAGTTCCCTCTAGATCCATTAGAGACTACTTTGTCCGTTCATCGTAGTTTCAAGGCCGGCCCCTTACTTAGGTGTGTTTCTGCTGCCAATACATATTATTTAGCCCTTTTACTTATACTGTGTTTCTTGCTTGTTCTCCTTTTTGTATCATATATTGGTTTTTATTTCTGGGTTTGCCTGTATTTGGCTGTTATAATCAATGTATGATTTATATATTATATATTACATGAATTGTTTAATTGGTCCACAAGCAGCCAAAAACTTCAGGCTTGTTGCCGTCATAACTCGGATGCTTGCAGGCCAGATGAAACTGTAGTCACGGCTCGAACCACGAGATAGGCGGCTACAGTGAGTTGGGGTCGTGCGCACGTAGTAGTCGGAGCGACCCAAGAAGCACGGCCTTTTGCATCCGGCTGAGTAGTGCTTCAGCGTTACGCTGGCATGCCGGAATAAGCTTGATGTTAGCCAGCAGTGACGACTTGACTCCTCCAAGAACTCCAATTATAAGGACGATTAATTTGACAGTGAATCCTGGGTACAGCTGTCTTAGCTCAAACACAAGGTCTTGATACTTGGTCCGTTTTTCAGCCTCCTTCACAACTATGTTGGTTTATATATTATTATTATTATTATTATTATTATTATTATTATTATTATTACAAGTGTTCTGTCTGACGTCAGCTCCGTTTCCTCGGCAATTAGGATTCAGAAGTGGTTTGCCATTGCCTTCTTCTGTAAGTAAATGATGATGAATGTGAAGTAATTGTTGGGAAGCCCCGGAGGAAAACTCCGTGATACCTGGACCACGGCCTTGTCCAACACAAGTTATAAATTTGGGCACCACCGGGAATCGAACCCGGGACCCCAGGATTACAAGGCCGCTAGACCACAGTGGCGGTTCTATTATATATATTTATATATACATTTATATATTTAGTTTAGTCTTTTTGTTTTTTGTATATGTATGTATTAAATGAGCTGGGATAGCTCAGTCAGTATAGTGACTAGCTACGGGCTGGACGGCCGGGGTTCGATCCCCGACGGGGGCAGAGGATTTTTCCTCTAGCCTCTGCGTCCAGACCGGCTCTGGGGCCCACCCAGCCTCTTATCTAATGGGTACTGGGGTCCTTTCCCGGGGGTAAAGCCGACCGGGGCGTGATGCTGACCACTCACCCCCATCTAGTGCCGAGGTCAAGAAAGAGAGGAGCTATACCTCCACTCACCCCAAGCGCCTGTACGGCACGTAGAGGGACAAACCTTACCTTATATGTATGTATTATCAGTGGTTGCCTGTCATTGGCTCCACTTTAATAAATGAAATGAATGAATTATTGCAACTTGGCACCAGTAGGCACAGCATTCTTAATTATTCACTTAATTTGCTGCTCAAGCAATGCCCTGTTAATGGGCCCAACTGTCCGACACCGGTGGATTAGTCGCTAAAAAGCTTGCCCCGAAAAAGGTGCGTAGAACTTCGTCCAGAGTCGGCAAAGTCCGGCTAGGAGAGCGGGGCACGACAACAAAAAAGTCGCACTGACCACACATGCGGACTTCTGGGCGAACAAATCATGTTTTTACTCCTAGTTCACTGGCAACCTTGTATGGCTTCTGCCCTACCTTAGAATCAGCCACTGAACTCACTACGATTCTGTTGTCTGATTCAAAACTTCATAACCGAGTTCCTTGAAGTATATTTCATTGTTCACTCATCAAACCTGTGGCCTCCCAAGTGTGATCTTTGTTTGAAGCATATTTCCATGTCAGAATGTTTTATCCACGTGTGAAATCCCGGCTCTTACCAACTTGTCTCAATCTCGAGGTCTGTAGGATTTTAAAAACCAAAAACATGCATAAGTGTAATTATTCACACGATGACGGTCAGCAAGACCGCTCATGAAGGTATTTGCTGAATGCGTTCTTACATAATTGTTCACTACCTTGTCTTTATACCGCTTTTTTCCTTATTTCTTTCTTTGAAGCCACAGCATACAGCTAAGATGGCCTGTCTTCCTGGGTGACCGAAGATGGAGGCAATAAGCTCCTCTGAAACGTCGGACAATGCTTACCAGACTTTTCGTAAAACCAACGCAACATTTTCTAATAAACCCTTTCCCTACGTAGAGGAAACAAACCAGAGAAATGACTCTGGATGAAAAGTGCCCATGCCAAGTACATAAATTACATTTGATGAAGGTGATCAATCTCGGAGACCACGAACGCAAACGAGGTAGCGATGGAATGAAGTGGTAAAGGCGAAGTGACCCTCGTGCCCATGCTTCTAATTATCTATATATCAACAAGATAATATTTCTGAACCAGGTTCTGATATCAGCTATAATTAAGATTAAGCCCTCTTCTTCATTTCGAATTCTTACTGTTGGTAAATGTTTTTTATAACGTTCTGAGAGACTTTTGTTCACACTTCCGTGTCACTGGATCACAACGTGACACAACTTACAAGTTGGCTGTTCGATAAGAAATATTCTTCCACAGTTTTATTTTTAAAATGGCGTCAGTTACATATTAACAGTAACGCCCCTGTGTTATGTACTTGGCAGAGAAATATGTATTTTACTTTGGGGTGCAAGCCGTACTGCTCAGCGCGTGGAGACTTACGAGTTGCACGGGGCTTGTTCCAAACCAGAAATAATTCTGGAACTATAAATCTTTCAGACATTTGTAAAGATTCCTTGACGGAGAGCAGGCTCATTACGAGGCCACAACCTACGATGGACAATTAAAATCTAGCCCTAAGCTGCACCCTTCCACCCCACCGTATACACTTCACCTCAATGGTCAATATTCAAGAACTGAGACAATCTTATTTTCTATGCATTGCTCTTTCTGTTTCAGAATTTCGTGCCACCATAACCTGTAAAACATGAAACCAAAGCCATGATCCATAATCGACAGTCAGTACCCAGGATTACATTTTCCAATAACCTGCGGAAAACTGTGAGTATAGAAACGGACATTTTGATTCCGGAAAAGGTGTGGAACTTCTCGACCCAACGTTCAGCTTCTCAGTTCATTTACAGGAATTAAAATGAACTGGATCCAGTAACTGAACGCCTAATATTACTTCGATTTCGCTTCCCACGTCTGCAGACGAACTGTGTCCTGTCACGATACCACGCAATCGGCCGGCACCTTCACACCTGCATGCGCAATGAACCCACGCGGCCAGGCATGCGTAGACCTCGGCTGGCTTGGTTATTTACTTAACGTGGCCAACGCAGGATGACAAGCCACTTGAGGAACACTTCGTGGAGTGGGACTAGTAACGTTGTAAGGAGACACACACAAAAGACAGGATGTTCCCATGTTTACAGCCTCTCAAGTCACTCGCTGGGAAAGGTACCGACTGGCTGCAGAAGAATTTATATTTCAGTTCACTATACTTCATTCAGAACGAATATGGCGAGCGCTGAAAAATGGACAAAGCTTCAAGTGCTTAAGAGGGAAATCAACTTCACAATCAGCCGACGGTAGCGAGAAATAAGTTGCAAAATTCGGAATCACGCTTCTCGCCAAAAAGGGAAAAAGTTAAAAATGTCGCTAATCTGTCCATTTGCCCTCCATATACAGATACTGTTATATTTGTGATTTATTTAACGAGCGTTGAATGAAAGGATGAGAGTGAATTGGAAGGGATATTGAAGGAAACGGTCGTGGCCTAATTTAAGATACTATCCCGGTATTTGTCTCGAAGGACTGACTAAAACAACGAAAAACTTCAGTCAGGATACTGTCAACACGATACAAATGAAGCCGCCTTGGCAGCGGTTCGTAGCGGACCGGCTGAGAAACACTGACTACGTATCCACAATTACTGTCACTAGTTTTATTTTTTGATTTACTAAACGACGCTGTGTCAACTGCATAGGTCATGCTGCGTCAGTCAAGTGACAAGCTCATTATTAACGAGGAATATAGGAAATTGTGAAAGCAATCAGCTGTGGTCTGTGTAATAAGGCTCCAGTCCGAGACTTGCATGAAGGAACTTACGAAAGCCATGAAATTTCTCATACAAAAAACTGACTCTCTTGAGTGGAATCTGAATCAGGGATCCCCCAAATACAATGCATCACAATTATTTCATAATATCGACGAAAATAAAATCTCTACTACGGTGCCCTTGACTCACAGGACACTGACGTACGCCACATACACAAAACACAATTATCTGTTATCGAAAACAGCCTAGATTCTAGGGAGAAAAAAAAACTACTTAACGACAAGGATACACTACCGGAACGGTTGTAGACACTGGTGCATATGACGCACTGCTATCGTACACACTCTTGGTGATTACTGTACATGGTTAACCCTTTTCATGTCACCAACGAAATTTCTTGCTCAAAAAACACCGGTTTCTCTTTCTATGAACAGCTTTTGATGTTGAGCTCAGCTACATTTCCTGGAAGCTGCAGAAATTCACTAACTATTGGAAGCACGACACCATTTGCTGACGATGTGTACGCTCAAAACATTACATTTCGCTGATTATAAAGAAACCGGCTTCATTAATCTCTGTATCTCTATAAAAATGGCTGCAATTTGTAAAACTACATTCATATAAGCTCTTGTGTAAATTAATGAGTCCTAATGGACCAAAATACACAAAAAATTCTAGTACAGGTCACCCTACCAAATTTCAAATCAATTACAAGGCTCGGATGACAAAAGATATGACAAACAGACTAACACGGCTGATAGCCCGAGAAGACTTTATTAATGAAAGCCACCGTGAAAGCTTCACATCATATAGACCAGTGGTGTTTAACCTGGGGTACGCGTACCCCCGGGGGTACGCGAAGACATCTTAGGAGTTACGTGAAATTTAAAAAAATATATATTATTTTATGATAAACATTGAATAATCAGTAATGTAATTTATTTAATTGATTTTAGATGTAGATTATATACTATGTATAACTTAAATTATACACCAACAACTTTGGGGGTACAAAGTTGAAGAGAAATTATGTCTGGGGGTACGCGAACAAAAAAGGTTGAATACCACTGATATAGACTACCACTAGTTCTCCACAGATTCGCCCTCATGATGGAGAAAGCAAGAACCTCTGAAACGTCGATAAACTTCTAACAGACTACACGGTGCTACAACCTATAAGACAGCCATCTTCATACTCGCCGCCTGTGAGAACCTGATATCTTATTTCCTAACTCTAAGAAAATCTAGACTTTCGAATTTAAACTTACATTCGGTTTAAACGAGGAAATTGTACAAAGAATTAAATGATGCAGCATACAATATACCTTCTAAAATGCAAAAGGCTGAATAAAACCACGGTATACCTGCCCTCGAAATTTGACCGGCGAACATTAAAGGCAACATAAACACCTACTCATCTGACCACGGAGACAAAGGACATTGAATGACATGACTTCATATAGGAACTTATAATAAAATTCATATTAATTTGATGAAACCAAGCAAACTGTTTCGCCTTATTTTGGGTATGTACGAAGGTCGTCACTTTCCATTCAAGCCACGATTGAAAATAGCCATTAAACCAATTTTCATTTAAAATACGACTAAATAAAACTGTTCATCTAATCCAAGGAGCGCCATAGAATAGAAATGACTCCAATTTTAATAAAATTACAACATAATGTATTATTTGCGGGGGCTGCCAGGATACGTGGGGGAACCTGGCAGAGGATACATGGTTCACATAGATACTTGCAGTAAAATAGGTATACTAAGGAATTCAGCACAGCACGCGAAAGGGCTTGTCCAACGTCATAATTTAAACCCAAGTAACACGAAGCTATAACAAGTTCCAATTTTGCCAAAACAAATATGTTTTAATCGATGGAAAATGGAAATTATTAGCCTAGTTTGAAGTGTGGCAAGAATTGATTTCGTTTAATCAGTCCCTTATCTGTTAATCTTGATTTCAGGCATCCTGCTGTATAACAACTAATTAAATAATATAGAATACATTTTTAATTAGAAATCTTGTCCTGATCAAGAGTTTTTACGTGATTCTACGCAGCACGACCCCACTCCAGTAATAGACATCGCGGTGTGCAATTGTGTCAAACCTCGCATTCAAGACGTCACTGGGTGAAATGAAGGCCAAGGCCAGCTTTCACGAGGTCTTTCGATGACTTTCGTGTTTTTCCTCAATCCCATAAAATGAAAGAGGGCTTGTGTCTTAAAATACGTATTCTGTCTCCGACAAGGACCGCCTATTCGTATTCATGCTGTCATTTGTCACCTGACATGGCATCGTTAAATAAGGCAACAAAGCAGCAGTCTGTTGAACATTGGTCAGTGTCTGAGATATATTTGATGTGCACGACGTTTCGGAACATAGCGATACTCCCGCACTCACTTGACCTTCATTATATTCGAAGCATATTCTTTTTAATTCTTTAAAATTAGTGGTGACAGTCCGGATTTTTAAATTATGCTAGTGAAATAAGTAGACCAATAACATTAAAACACAAAAACCTGTCAGTAAAATGAAAATGAACCATGTGACGATGGGTAAATGTTAATTTTAGTGAGATGAATTAACCTCGGTCACAAACCAAGACAGACCTATCTTACTTCACGGCTATGAAGCAGCGTTACAGTGAACCAATCTCACACACACACACACACACACACACACACACACACACACACACACACACACACACAGGCTCAAGTTTCACAATTCTGTGGGCCGTGGAACCACACAACGATAAAAAGATATTATATTCTAAACGTGAGTGGTCAGGGAGTGGTGAAAATAAATTTTATGAGTCATGTTAACGAGATACGCAAATGCGCTGTGACCTTTAGGCCCATATTCACAAAGCAAAGACATGGATCCGACATCAATTAGAATGCATCGCTTTATTTTCTTCGTGGAATCTATATATAAATGAAGACCCACAAACGAACAAACATAGACCAATTAAACAGTTCTGGCTGTCCTTTGTTCTTAGCAGCCTAAATGGTAATGTTTCAGATCAGAGCACATGCTCACGAGTTTACCGAACCGTCTACCTGCACATCTTCCAGGTTCCTATTTTGAAGAAATATTCCATTTATTCATAAACCAATTCGCATCTTATGACACATACTAACTAGGCCAAATTCCACATATCCAAATATTAACAAATCATGACATAAATCATTCAGCTGAAACCAACGGGAAATTGGAAATATTAATCCAGGGATTGAATTTGATAAATACAGCACAATTCCGGAAAGTCTTTCCTTGTTCAAAACCAAGGATAACGTGAACCTCATGATATCCCAAAGTGACGATTATAATTCTCATTTTCAAAGAATAGCGTTCGACCGTCTGCTAGTTCAGAGCTCCCTTGTCTCGTAACATCCGGTATTCCAATTAAATCTGACATCTCTAATTCTCTTACTGTTCTTTCCAGCTAACCTGACCTACGGAGATTCACGGCCATTCAAGTTTGAAAATCTCATGTACATTTATCTTAGCCTAGGTCCTTCCAAAGAATCAAAGTCCGTTCTGTTTCATATTTCTTAACGTGCTCCTCTCCTTTATACTGAAGGGTTGTTGCCCCCTGCCCAACCATCAAGTTACAGGACAGCTTATCTATTATATACACAGATACCTCCACACTGAATAGTTTCTATGAAAAGAACTATGAATTAAAACTAATGGACACTATTTATACACTTGCTTTCGAGGATAAGTTAAAACCATGACATCAAAAGTGATGGTCAGAATGACTGACACTAAGAAGGAAAAACGTTATGTTTGTGTAAGAACATATGCACTATGGACTATGCAAATTCCCTTTCCTAATAAGGAGGAAGAACTTCGAATCTTAGGCCATCCTCTTTTGCATGAGGTTCATGACATTTCTTCGGCAGTGCTTTCCGTACAGCTCAGCAGACTTAAAGGGCCACATCTCAATTTGTGGTTTTTAATGGCGTTCTCAATACACAGCTGCCTTTTGGGTCGTTGCGCCTTGTAGTCTGGTAGACGGCGCGACAACCCAGAAGACAGCCATCATCAGACACACCGCCGTGAAAAACTCAAATCCTGCGCGTTATCACTAGCTCACAAGAGGCCTAAAAATTGTGGAAAGATTGGATTAGTGAACACCGACAATCAACTGGAATGGTCAGTGGAAGAAAGTGGTCATGACCTAATTTAAGACACACGTCCGAAATTTACCTTGAGTGTCTGAAGAAAACCACGAAGACCTTAGTCGGGTTTGTCAGCCTCCAGAAAGATATTTAACCAGATATATCCCGAATAAGAAGTAAGAGTGATAACCACTCAATCACGATGTTCGGTGTAACATAACACTCGGCCACCTGCCGCGCCAAGCGATCAAAAGAAACCGATGTTTCGGAAACCATCTCCGTCACCATCATATGGGATCTGACGCAAATGGATAGATACCACATACGTCCTTTATATAAGCCTCGTGTATTCCTGCCCGGAACCAGTTTAGTAGCCTTGAAATCTTCAATTGATACACAGCAGACACGCCTCGCGGATTTGGACACCACGCCTTTGCTTACACGTGGAAAAAGTGTTATGGTAATATCTGTGCATCGTGGCGTAGGTCCCTCGCTCTTTCGCGGTCGCTTTCGCGAAGGCCCACGCAATAACACACAGCAGCCCGAATTTTCCCGCCAGTATCAGTCGCTACGTAAATATCGTGCTACACCAAATGTACTTCGACAGGACTTTTCGGAAATTTTAGAAGTGATTGTTGTTCTTGTGTTCGATCGCCAGGAAAGCTGTCATCCCTATAGATATAATAACATCACCATTTTCATTCTTATTAATCACTAATTATACATGTCATTCAGAACATATCAAGAAGAACACAGACTGACAAATGGACAGAAGTAATCAATACTGAAGAGTTATATTTTAAAACGTCTTCAGTTTCTCCGCAGCTGCATATATTCCCTCCCATGACATCATCATCAACCAATGGGAAAGCATATGAATGGATTGCTTACGTCATGGGAAGAGGAGTTTGGAACTCTGCGCTCCAGCACCGCGAACATTCGGGGGTGGGGTGGGGGGGTTCACATTGTTACAAAAATAACACTCCCGTAATTTCATCGAGACATAAAATGTTATTTTCCTATCCACTATAAATAAAGAGACCTTGGATGCAAGTGAAGCAGACATTTCTATTCTGATAGGATTTTATGCCAGAATGCAATGCGCAAAAACTCTGAAAGCAAGTGAGGGGGGATTCATTGTACGCTGTCTTGGATTGACACAAACTTTATTAAACTTTCTAGTGACACGCCAGCCAGCCAGTCGTGTTTGGTATTAAAAATGGGATTTCTAAATTCTTCTTTAAGGAAGCAGGTGCTTTTTTTCCTGTTACATAAATGTACATGAACCCACTGAGGTCTGGAGAATACCAATCTATGATTTGAGGTTATCACAGCGGTGAGTATGAAGATTTCTGTCTTCTGGGTTCTTGCGCTGTATAGTCTGGTCGATGTTTACCAACGTTTCGGAGGTCATACTGCCTCCATCATCAGGGCGATGAGTATGAAGATTTCTGTCTTCTGGGTTCTTGCGCTGTATAGTCTGGTCGATGTTTACCAACGTTTCGGAGGTCATACTGCCTCCATCATCAGGGCGATGAGTATGAAGATTTCTGTCTTCTGGGTTGTTGCGCTGTGTAGTCTGGTAGATGTTTACCAACGTTTCAGAGGTCATACTGCCTCCATCATCAGGGCGATGAGTATGAAGATTTCTGTCTTCTGGGTTGTTACACTTTGTATTCTGGTAGATGTTTACCAACGTTTCGGAGGTCATACTGCCTCCATCATCAGGGCGATGAGTATGAAGATTTCTGTCTTCTGGGTTGTTGCGCTTTGTATTCTGGTAGATGTTTACCAACGTTTCAGAGATCATACTGCCTCCATCATCAGGGCGATGAGTATGAAGATTTCTGTCTTCTGGGTTCTTGCGCTTTGTATTCTGGTAGATGTTTACCAACGTTTCGGAGGTCATACTGCCTCCATCATCAGGGCGATGAGTATGAAGATTTCTGTCTTCTGGGTTGTTGCGCTGTGTAGTCTGGTCGATGTTTACCAACGTTTCGGAGGTCATACTGCCTCCATCATCAGGGCGATGAGTATGAAGATTTCTGTCTTCTGGGTTGTTGCGCTGTGTAGTCTGGTCGATGTTTACCAACGTTTCGGAGGTCATACTGCCTCCATCATCAGGGCGATGAGTATGAAGATTTCTGTCTTCTGGGTTGTTGCGCTGTGTAGTCTGGTCGATGTTTACCAACGTTTCAGAGGTCATACTGCCTCCGTCATCAGGGCGATGAGTATGAAGATTTCTGTCTTCTGGGTTGTTGCGCTGTGTAGTCTGGTCGATGTTAACCAACGTTTCGGAGGTCATACTGCCTCCATCATCAGGGCGATGAGTATGAAGATTTCTGTCTTCTGGGTTGTTGCGCTGTGTAGTCTGGTCGATGTTAACCAACGTTTCAGAGGTCATACTGCCTTCGTCATCAGGGCGATTCATTCAGAAGACAGAAATCTCAATACCACTGTCGGTATTAAACTAAAACAAATATGAAGAATACGTTTCGCATCATTGCCATTAAATGATTCCAGTCACTACCAGTATGTATAATTCCGCTTCTTCATAAATATTCTCTCAAAACTTTACCATCCACGTGAAACAGAAATATATAAAGAAAACTCATTTAGTTGATGATTCTATAATTTTCGTTGTAATGGTTACCTTCAGTCTGACGGACGGATATTACAAAAGTTGGGCTTCTTAGACAATAATGCAATAAAACATTATTTTACGTTCAAAAGACACAAACTGTTGCAACTACCAAATTTCACTGATGGATTCCTGTTATATTTGATACTGACTCCGATAGCGATTTGACACTTTCGGTTTGTATACTAGCCCGGCATTGCTCCGTCTAAACACCACCTGTTAGTCGTCATTAAATGAGGCATGGTGTGAAAGAAATATCCTTGAACTAGGCCAAAACTAATGATCTGCTAATGTGCTAAGAGATTCTCCTCTTACGGCTGGGTTTGTCATTAGCACTTTCTTGTAGGCTACCTCTTAAAAGAAAACATAATTGCAAAGCATGAAACTCACGAAATTTAGTGCACACTACATGCTACATGCTTCAGTCAGG
The DNA here is from genome assembly GCF_977971745.1 of Zootermopsis nevadensis. Lineage (NCBI taxonomy): Eukaryota > Metazoa > Arthropoda > Insecta > Blattodea > Termopsidae > Zootermopsis > Zootermopsis nevadensis. Next base: position 7,133,358 of record NW_028259192.1, on the reverse strand, counting down.
ACCTTTCTCGTCTCGGCCTCTCAATCTCACGCAGGAACACGGATCGACAGTATTTGAGAACGGGGTTCTGAAGATCTGAGAGGAAGGAAGTAATAAGATTCCGGAGATAAATACACGTTGGACGGTTTCATGATTTGTACTCAGCAGACACTGGCAAAGAGATCAAATGAAGTGGGATGGAATTTGAGAGGCAAGTATCAGCGTGCATGGGAGAGATGAAGAATGCCCTGAAAATGAAGACAGTAAAATTCGAGGTTCTCAAGGCGGTGAAAACGATGTTCTGAATTCTGACGCCATGTGGACTCATATAGTTGAAGACTCTGTTTCTCGGAAATGTTGGTAGCCGATCCGCCTAAGAGTCGACACGGCTTCATAACCCATAAGGACAATATCAAACTCTCCATAGCCGTGAAAACCCCAAGTCTCATGTTCCATAAGCCCACAAGATTGAAACAGACCACTCAGAATAACTAAGCGTACACGGGAGGGAAGTATTACAACTGATTTTAAGGAAACAGTAAGGGTATAGTGAACACAGTAATGAACATTCGAATTCTATAAAACAGGAGAATTTTACAAACTGAACGGCTATTAGTTTCTAAAGAAAGTATCTGCTCCATGGAGTTAGTTATTAGATCAAGGTTTTGTTAAGCCATTACGCATGGCACATGACAACAGTTTGACACTTGTCGTGATTACACATTCGGACGCAATTAAACTTGTCTTGTTCATTACTCCAGGAACCACTTCCATGAAAAGTCGGAATGCGTGAACCACCAACCGTCGTTTAACGAAAGGCCCGACCAGTCTTCTTTCACACAAACTCGCTTCAATTGGCCCATCTGTATGGAGACACATTTTACACTTTCCTCGTGTATATTTCTATTATTGACCAAACAAATGGGAACTAAGGCTTGTACACCTACAGACACTGTCGGCAGTGTATCCAGATAGTTTGCCAACTGTCGGCAAACAATGATTCACGTCCAGACATCAGCCAGTTAAAAACATCGTGTTGTGTGGTTATAATATGCGCTGAATGTACTGCATCTTTGTTAAATAAAGGGTTACGAAAAAGAAATCGCAGACGCTGGTGTACTACGCACTTTCTCAAAGAAGGAACCAGTTTGGATTTACTATTTTGGCAGATATGAAAGCAAAATATGGAGCAGGCTTCAGAAATTTTGTTAGAATGATATCAACCCACTTTGACGTGTTTCCACAAGTGACGGCTTACATAATATCGAGCTTCAATGTATTATCGTTTGTCCACATTCTGAGCTTTGTCGAAAGCTCACGATAGACTGATGCCATGTTTAGAAACAGGTCCACACTTGCAAACATTCCATGTTGCTTTCCGTTTCCAATCAGAAACAAGAAACACCTACTTCTTGCTTGCGGACTGTTTGTTGACAATATCTGTAGATGTTTAAAAGCCCTTTCAGCTGAAAAAGTCTGCATCTCAGCTATGTAATTATAACGAAACACAAAAATAACACTTTCTTCCTCAAATGAATAAATAAAGTACCGATACCAATATTGTTGGAATTTTTTTCGTAAACTCTCCTTTAAGTAATATCGCCACATTCACACATAAACTAGACATTATGGAGGCCTATGGTTTTTTCAGCCACCTACATTTTGCGTACTCCAATAGGTTCATGTACCACAATTTGGGAAACACTCTTATAAAAGGAGTTTTAGCAATATTACGCCTGCGTTCTAGATTTTCTGTAGTTGAAACAATCCACAATATCGCATGTACGTTATCCAATTGGTCTACACAGAACTTTGCAGCAGAAAGTGCATAGCAGTTTTTCAGAATTCATTTTATTTTGTGGAAGACTTTTGTTTTTGGAATGATGTGCTCCGTGTTAAATGCTATGCGGCATTTCTACTCGTATTATTTATATTAGGGATTTGTATGCACTAATCAATAGTACGTTAGTTCCACTAACAGGACCACATAATATTACATTTTACGTCTCCCATCTGTTGAAACACAAACGTATTACGACTACGTTCAGACTAAGAAAGGTTTGGCAAAAATTCTTAATGACGCTGGTTCTCATCAGACTCCTAATCTAAAACCACGCACACTGATTTCCAGAGTACACCACTGGCATACTGTAAGCGTACGTTAGTTGTGGATTTTCAATAATTTTAATTTCGCTCTATCAAACAAGTTCGTGTAGTGGTATCTAAGCTTATCATCAACCTGACGTCGCAACGTAAACAAATAGTAATAAATAACAAATCTGTTCAATTTACTGCACAGGCATTATCTCTTCCACACAAATGACGGTAGCTTCAGCAGTTTCAGTCGCAATGAAGTTATACAGGCCTAGCGAGATTCACATACTATTAAAGTGTACGGAAACCGGGAGGTGGAGGGAACAGCTCCTGAGGAACAAGTGGTTCACCGTTGGTGAAGAGTTGGCCTTCAAGAAAATTTTAAGCACTACGAATGACACGGAGGTCAGGGATGTAGGGAAATTTCTGTACAAAGTAAGATGTAAAAGACAGGTCAAAATTAGGAATTTAGAACTGCCACTGGGGTAGAAGGCACGAGAACAATACGACAATAACAACAAGAGTTATGTAAATAGTATTAGGAATTAAGGAATAGTCATGTAGAGTAGCATTAGTGAATAGTTGTAGTAAGCAGTAGTGCTAATAGTGCTACGTATGTAAGGACTGTGGCCGTGAAAACCTGGTGTTAGGCGACCACAGATCTCTGTATATAGTTCTAAACCAAATATATTATTATTAGTATTATTATTTCCTCAGAATTTTAAATTTAAATGCCTGTGGTACTTAAACAAGTTGGAATCAATGTCGGTAAGCCTACTTAAATCCAAATACGTGCCGACTTGTACGATTTACAACGTCAGCATTAATTTCTTGAGACAAACACTTCGTGTCACCACGATAAAAAAAAGAAAGAGTTAGCCTACAAATGCTAACCATGTTATGAAATAAAAGAAACTACGTAACAGTCCAGTGTGAGAAAACTGAAAAGGAAAAATTCACTTCATACTGCTGACACTGTAGCAAATAAAGCCCACACACACGGGGAGAGAGAGAGAGAGAGAGAGAAAGACACACACACACACGCACTTAAGACGTAGAATTTTCTAGCCGTTTGGTAATCCATCCAAGGAAGTAAAAAAGCATTAGTTAATTAATTAATTAATTAGCAACAATGAGATAAGCGATCAAGGACCAGTTAAAATAATCAAATGACATCTTCTAAATTTTATTCATGAAGAAAAACTACAATAGCATGACCAAGCCAATACGGCACTGCTTTCGATACTTTAATTAAAGATGAATGATTACTGTCGATTCATTGGTTTTCTGCAGATGCTCTGAATCATACGGAGATAGTACGCTCAATGCAGATCCTTTAAAGAAATTGTAAGGCAGCATTAGTTAGAAGTCGGGTAGGAGACTGGAACTTGGTGAAGCGTTAACACTCGGAGGTTAATACGATCTGAGCCTGCAGATTTGGGGGGGGGGGGGTGTTATGGTGAAGAGAGGATAATAAATGGGAGGGAAAATAATATTTAAAAAAAAACAGAATGGAAGGACGGGAAGACAAAGAGAGAAGTGTAGCTCTATATTCCAGGGCCACAATAGTTCTGATTAAGTACCATATTAAAACGTGCATTGGCCTACACTAGCAACCAAATACGTGTTCATGCACTTGAAGAACAATAAAACATGGTATAAAACAAAGTATGGTCAGATAAGTACAACAATCTCGTAAATTAAAAAGGCATTACTCATTTAACAATGAAGCATCGGTGTAATCGAATGCTGACCAACACTAGCCAAATCCCAGCAAGTCATGATAATCCGTTCAAGTCACATCACTGCTGAATTTAAAAACGGAAGCTATTTTTTTAAGTATAAAAGAACCCTTGGCACTATTTCAAGTTTACCGCGTACTTCCATATGGCTGTTTTAACGGGCAGAGCCTGGATAAATAAATTCGCTCAAATAAAGATCAGGCTGGAGTTAAAAATGAAGTAATGCTCAATGCGTTTAGTAACATAAGTCATGGAAACTTAAGTTGGCATCGAAGAAGACAGACCGAGTGCTCATGCAGTACAAGTCCGAACGCAGTAGCCAAAGAGGCCCATTTGTCTCAGAATGAAGGTTCACACGGTACAGGATAAGTCGATGGTGGTCTTGTACGTTGTGGTTACCAATGTTTCGAAGGAACCTATCGCCACCATCTTTGAATTCTACTCCGAAATGTCAATAACTACGTACAAGACAACATGACGTCACAAACTAGAAACCCACACAGTCATCAGCAACGTCTGTGTTAACATAATATTCGTTTAAGTAATTTCAACCACAGGTGTCACAGAAACAACTTATATAAAAGTCTATAAAGGCTGCAGATTAATAGAAAAGGATGACGATGGACCGTATAATTTGGCGATCGCTCTCCTAGTAGAGGCAGCAAGGACCTCTGAAACGTCGGTAAACTTCTACCAGACTAAACGGTGCAACAACCCAGACGACAGTCATCTGCATGCTTGCTCCGTTAGAACGTCAAATCTCACACATCAAGACCAGATTTTCGAAACATAAGGAACTCAAGAACTGTTACAGTCGGGACATTTCCGCTTCGAATCCTTGGCCAGAGGGCTTGTACTGTCAGATGAATCCCATTTTGACTAGATCCCTCCTGACAGACCAAAAGTCATCGCGCCTTCCGCAAAGAATCCAAAAAACATCTGACGCTTGGTTTAAACGTCAGCAGATATATAGGCCTGACTATTTCTTCTTTCTTGTCTCTACAACCCAGTTATGGGTCTTCGCCACCTCCATTTCCGAGGTTTTCCTAGACTTTGAAGCGTGAATTTGTGAGTAGTGAGTGACCAGCCCACTGCCCCTGCACAATTTCTACTCAATCCTGATTTGACTGCTAGAGCTATCTAGTAGTGAATCAGGAGAGAATTGTGTGAGAAATGGCCGCTGAATTTTGCTTACGAAACACCTCGTTTCATGCTCGTAAGGTTCTTTTACACGCCGTAAATCTACGACATGGGACCGTGGCTTTACTTTCCCTCCGAAGGAAGTTGGGCTATGGATTCTTATCACCGTTAAAAATCCATCGACTTCGACCGGGTTTGAATCCGCGAACCTTGGGTCAAATGGCAAACACGCTAAGCACTAGTCCACCGAGAGCGACATAGGCCTGACTACAGGTTGTCCAAATACATGTATACACAAAACCATTACATACGTCAGCACTGTGTATACATTTTTTTGGGACACTCTGTATATAACCATTTATAAGAATGTTGTTTTGTATTTTATTTTGTGGGAGTGATTAAAATTCTTATTTTTGAGGAGGACACGACGAGGTAATATGCCTATTCTCTTTATGAAATAAGGAAAGAAGGCTAATAAGGGCATATGTTTAATTTGTAGTCCCCTGAAACACACGTCAGAAAATCATAATGTGCAAACGAAATGACAGAGGTTATCGTGAAGTGCGAGATATCTAACGCCCCAATAAATGTAACATGAACGTGAAATTAAGTGGAGAAACAGAAAGCATGCATCGATCCTAGTGCCTACCAGTGTGTTATTAATATTATGTTTGTCATTATGGCACGAGTCATAACTATATATACACCAACATTAGACTGCGGGTTGGGTACGGTATACGACAGCTTTCATCCATCCTTAACGGCAGGGAAGGCCAAACTTCCCAATGTGTCGGCCTCAACATCCAACATCAGACGCTTTCTTTCGGAAAAAACTATATTTCATACTAATAATGACTATTGAAGCAACAATTCTGAATCGAAAGAATAACAACATGGACGCAATCGCGTATCTTGGTTTTATATTGTCATGTCCAACGCCTAAGTTTCGAAGTTCGCGGAAATCAATTGCAGAAGCATTTGTGAGGACTAAGACGGAATCGATAATGGTCTATTTTGAGCTAGTAGAAATAACCTGACGACAAATTAAATTCAATGACCGTCAGTTTCTCTGAGCTTATGAGTATAATGAAATCTCTACTGAAATCACCCGGTAACAATTAGGCACTCCGTTATTGGGACTACGATTTTCCCCTCCCCAATTTATAACCAATACGCCAATTGGGCTCCCTGTTGGCAGAGGTCTGCAAGGATCCGGGTCGAGTTAAAATGATAAAAATAAAATGTTCTATAAAACATTTCGGGGCATTATTTTCAGTAAAGTAAAAGTTATTTGTCGTTGTGCTCGTCTTATGCTCGTGACAGTCAAGATCCTGGGGAAAAAAAACACCCGCTTATTTTCTCGGGAATTTTCGTAGCTGACCCTCCCTGAAATAGTTGAAGAAAACAACTAACAAACTTTGCATCCGATATCTTGAACTGTTCCCCAAAAACCAAAATAACCTAAGGTGTTTCCAGACCGTCGTCAAATAATTCATTAAACGATACTGACACTTACGCATTAAAAAAACGTGCATTAATGATGCGATATTCGTGGGAGATTGTATATAAATCGATGTTCATTCAAGCCGGAATTTGAGGTAGCCGGGTTACAGTACAGTTAAATATGAATTTCAGGCTTGGTCTGTCGAGCCAAATGTTCCTGGGGGCCGGACCGGTCAAAAATCCAAAAATTAGGCCCATGCAGACCTCGATCTGTTACTGTGTAGCCAGGGCAATCGGACAGCATCTCCGAGAAGTAACGGTGATACTGTACAGCCGATATCAAGTCCTTTTCATATCTGGCAAGGTGATGGACAGCGGGGTAACGTAAGACTCCAAGGTAGTGTGGGAGTGTACATGTGGCAGGTTCACATGAAGTGACATCAAGAGTTGCTGACGGCACACACCTGCCGGTCCAGAAACTCTTCAGTTAGTCTCATATCTGTGGCGAAGGCTAAGTTTGAACACCGCGATGTAAGATGGGTGACTTGGTTGTGAGCTCAGCTTGGCTGCGTAGTAGCAAAGATCAGGTTCCGTCTCAAAGAGAGTGGAGTCTGGGTGATTGTCCTGCTTCCGCAAAGAGACTTCTGAGTCACTTGTGCGAGCAGCACCGGTGGTAGGCGGATGCAGGCTTTGTGTATGGGCAATTCTGTTCTTGATGCTGAGCCATATACATGACTACTGCCATAATCGATTTTGGAACAAATGACTCTGCCGTACAAGCGGAGCATGACTGTTCTATCTGCACAGCAAGAAGTCCCGGATGAGACTCTTTAACATATTCAGTGAGCGTTTAGAATTAGCTCGATGTTGGCGGTACTGTTCTCAGAAAAACTTTTGTCAAGAACGAGACCTATAAATTGGACACAGTGGGTAAATGGGAATGCCGTACTGTTGAGATAAATTGTAGGGTGGGATTGTTCGGATCTCAGATGCGTAAAATGTAAGCACTACGTCTTTCCTGTGGAGGAGGTTAAACCACTTTTTGAGGTCCAACAACACACTCTGTTGATGGAAAGTTGCAGTCGACGTCAAATTGTATGCAGACTATAAGAAATCACAATAAACAGCGAAGTCTTCAACGTATAAGGCTGTCGAGACTGAAGGGCCTATCGCCTTGACAATACCACTGATTGCATCTGCAGATCCATGGAGGACTCAATTTTCCTGGACATACGGTGCAGAAGAAACGTTTCTAAGCAACACACAAAAGCAACAATCTTGTATGAAGTCAGACAGAAATAAGAAACGATTCCAGCTAAGGATTCCGCAGCGCCATGTGGTGTCACAGGCCTTTTAAATAAATGAAAACAGCGACAACGTGCTGACGGGTGAGGAGATCGTGTTGTATATAATGCTCCGGTTCGACCAAGTAATCTACTGTTGAGCGTTAGCGTGTTACTCCACGCTGGCAATTACAAAGGCAGCCATCACGTTCCTATATCCACAGAAGGCGGCGGTTAATCATACACAAACAGCTAGTTAAGCAAACATATGAGGTGCGATCGGAAAGTTTCCAGACTGCGCGTATAAAAACCCGTACACTTATCTCAGGTATTAAATTCATCCATCACCCTCGAAGTAGTTCCCCTGGGAGTGAACACAACGATCCCAGCGCCGCTGCCAAGCCTGGAAGCATCCCTGGAAATCTTTCTTTGTCAGCCTGTCAAGCACCATCTGCGATTCTGCCTGAATCTCTTCTATCGTCTCAAATCTCCTTCCCTTTAGCTGAATTTTCATCTTTGGGAAGAGAAAGAAGTCACACTGAGCTAAGGAGGGTGCGGGATGACGGCCATGGTGTTTGAGGCCAAAAACTGCCGAACTTTGAGGGCGGTGTGCGCTGGCGCGTTGTCATGATGCGTCGCATGTGGAGTTCTTCCTTTAGAATCAGCTGACAGGTCCCATAGCCTATCCCAACAATGTCGCACAAGTCGTTGATGGTACGACGTCGATCTTCGTGAATGGCCTGCCGAATCTTCGTAACATTTTCGGGCGTTATGCTCGAAGATGGTCGTCCAGAACGCTCGTCATCATCGACAGAGGTTCGGCCATTTTTAAAACGTGAATGCCACACAAAAGTTTGTGCACGACCCATTGCGGACTCCCCAAATGCTTGCTTTAGCATTTCATAGGTTTCCGTAGCCGTTTTGGCGAGTCTTTGGCAAAATTTGATGCACACGCCATTCCGAAATCGCAGGAGGGTCGGTGTAATGCACTACCAAACCGCCCGTAACTAAGAAACAAATGCTAATTCGATGATGCCGGCTGGCACACTGATTCACTATGAATGTAGGCCGCACCCCCTAAAGGCAGAAGCTCGTACTACATCCGGTTCGCCCTCTTTTGACACAGTCTTGAAACTTTCCGATCGCACCTCGTACCTGTAACTTGTAAAGAGGAGAGGGTTCTTCCCAGGTTTTAAAATCGGGATTACTTTGCATTCTTTCCATATAGGAGGAAAGGCGTTCTCCTTCCATATGTGAACTTAAACAGAAGGAAGGTCTTCGTAGCAGATGACGTATCATCTGGTTGTGGACATCGGATATCGTCTGGACCAGGTGATGTGTTCCGAGAGCCTTAACTCGCAGGCAGAAGCTCGGTATCGAAAAGGGCACACTGCAATGTTCTTCCCCTGCATATTTAAGATTAATATGTTTTCCCTGCGTTGTTCTTAATTTCAAAGGATGTTGGGTACTAGCGCGCACACCAGCTGATTGAAGCAAATGAAGATGCCAGAGTTTCAGCAACTTCGCAAGACGATGTTATTGTCACCCCCATCTGAAATGACAGGTTTTGAGGAACTTTCCATACGTTCTGCAGAGTTTTCTCCAGATAGCATCTGAAGGTGTTGAACGCGACAAGAAGGAAACATGCGCTTTCACCATGTTCGTGTCGCCTCGCAAATACGATGAGGATGAGCTGCCTTTCGTTGGCGTTTCCAACTGACTAATTTTTCTGAGTGGGATAAGTCTTGAAAAGCATAAAAGCACGTTTCCGGTATTGCGGTCATGAATACGTACGGGGCAGTGGAGGCACAGCTCCACTCTTTCATCTCGGCACATTGAGAAATGGTGGAAAACTCCCTATCCCGAAAATACTTTATGAATATCAATACAAAGATATGAGAGACGTGGTGCATTCATGAAAATGTTCAAAAATAATATCGGAAAAAATTAATCTATTTACGACTGATTCTGCAGTTCTAAACCTCGCATGTTTCGTGTGACAGACGATATGAATGACGGTAGTTACAATGGAAACGAATTATGAATTGTGACGCATTGAATACGGCCGGAAATGCCCTACAAGAAACGATGGAAGTACCTCCATGAGCAGACAGGTTGTCTCCCGTCCTCCTGCTACCTCCCCTACACGTCAATTCAGGTTTGTCAGGTTAAGTCAGGTGGAAAGCAGCGGGAGACTAATGCTTGTAAAGCATGACATTTTATACTTTCAATAAATTTATATACGTATTTCCTCACATGTTTTCCAAAAATCCGCTCATGGGGCCCAAGCGGACCACATACTTGAATTAACTTAGCTTCTACCTAATAGAACACCCTAGTTTGGGACCCAACCGGGCTGTCCGGATTGAAGTGGCCGTGCGATTGTAGTCGTATGTGATCATAGACCGTTCCAACGCTGGGATCGCGGGTTCGACTCCCACTCGAGGCATGGACGTAGCCTATAACCGCGTTTTCCTATTCCATGCTGTCTTGTGTTGGTAAAGGCCTTTCGAAGGGCCCATCCCAAGGATCCCTGCCAAATGCCTAAAAGGATGCACGGTTCCAGAAGTTAATTATAATTTTGAACAGGCTAGAGGACCTAATCCATAAAAGCTGTAAAACGTTAAAATTTTCCGTGGCGCTTACCTACGCACCATGATATGAAGATGGAGGTGTGGTCAGCTTCACGCTTCGTTTGCTTTATCCTCTGGGAAAGATGATTCGTGTGTTGGTAATTGCGCAGAGCAGATCATGTTTGAAATATACTTTCTAGTGCTTTCGAGTTATAACGAATTATTTAGGACAGAAACAGTTTATGGACTTTTAATTGTAATATAAAACTGATATTACTTGATGGTCATAACAAAGTCCACGCGACTGGAGACAATTCCTGACTGTTACGGGGAACGCAACTTTATGAATAACTCGATTAAGCGACCAGAGGGACGATAGTTTCCTCACCCCTGCATCATAGCAGCAGGTGGATATACGTCAACACTAGCGCATGACAATTGCTTAAATAAACATATCTATTTTCGCTCATACTGTAACTCCATTCAGACATGTCCTTTAACAGACGCTGAGACCCTGAGATCAAACAGACCACCGAAGGAGTGAGGGTCACTTTATGGCATCGAAGTCTCGTAAAATTCATCACTTAATAGCTTAAATCTTGAAATGGTAGGCGTTCAACAATCCTTATTTTAAGAGTCTTTTTGATACGCGCCTATGTGTTGAGTCTGTGAATATTTATATGCCTTCCCACCAACATCACAGTATCATGTGTAAGAATTTTCATATCAAAGCCACGGTAAAATGAGATGGGCCTTTTCATAGACGTCGCCTGCAAACACAATTTCCACGCATTCTGTGTATAAAGTGTATATTGAGGAGCTCATGATTCGAAAATCTAGACTAAGGCTGTGTGACGAATTTCATTTGAGTGTATATCCTACTTTATGTGAAGTCCAAATTTCTAAATTTATTAAATATCCAAAGATATAAAGCATAATATAAGAAACTGGTATGTCTATACAACTAATTTAAGCTATCTCTAATTAAGATCTGCAACTATTATTTGAAAAATTGTTAGGTGTGTTTCGTAAAAAGAATTCGGGAAATCTGAGGTATGTCCGTCTGTATATTAGCAACACCGCCCACATTACCAGACCCATTTCTTTCAAATTCGACACATACACGGTAAATCTATCCAAAATTTTGTCAGGTTATTCTTATTTGGTTTAATTCGATTCGTTATACCAGGCATAAATTTACTCTCAGATATATATGCCAAAAACATACTAGCTTCTGACTTTAGTAAGTGAGATGTCTACGTTGCGATTAGTTCAGAGACAATACATTTGTATCTGAAAGAAATAAACGTTAAGTTTAGCAAAGAACAGAGAACATAACAAGATCCGCTCTCTACGCAGTGAAGTTACGTTATCTTAAGTGAATGAGAAAGGAGATACGATACGAAGTAAACAATTGTGTCATTTATATACGAAACGACATAGGCTTATCACAGCGAAAATTTTTAAGTAGAATATGAGTAACAAACTTCCTGGATTAATCTTACTGAAGACTGACACATCAAAACAATTATTAAGCTTTCTATACAAAAGGTAGTATATTTGCGTCATATTGTGAATTAGGTTAATATTTTAATATTTTCCGTCAAATCACAATTTTAATAAGATAATAAAATATAAAATATTTAAAATATCATTTCACGTTCCGCATCGAATGATCGATTTACAAATTGGAACGTCTCTTACGACATGTTTCGGTTATATTTAACCGTCCTCAGGTATAAATTAGATTGGTAAAATTTAAAACTCGAATTACAATCATTTACAATGTTATGCAGTTTATTGAAATGTTCTTATCAGATTACTCTTATATATTAGAACGCCATATAAAAAACAAAAAACAATACCTTCGTTCTAATATATAAGAGTAATCTGATAAGAACATTTCAATAAACTGCATAACATTGTAAATGATTGTAATTCGAGTTTTAAATTTTACCAATCTAATTTATACCTGAGGACGGTTAAATATAACCGAAACATGTCGTAAGAGACGTTCCAATTTGTAAATCAATCATTCGATGCGGAACGTGAAATTATATTTTAAATATTTTATATTTTATTATCTTATTAAAATTGTGATTTGACAGAAAATATTAAAATATTAACTTTCTATACAAATTAAGAAGTCCTTTAAAATTACGGTTATGCGCTACTTCCAGAGATTATTTCATAACAGTGTCTTTCCGCAAATGACTGATCGCGTTTTATATTCTACCAGCAACTGACTCCATGGAGTAAGGTCCTTCTTGAGAAGTTAATAACCGTTCAGCTGAATTTTACTGAACCCGAAGGTTCATTACCTTGTACACAAAAGCCTGCCACCAATGGTTCCTGTCTTGAGGCTAATCAATCCAGTCTAAAACCTCTATTTGTTTAACATCCATTTTAATAGTATCCTCATAACTACCTGTAGTCGTTCAAGTGGTCTCTTCTCGTCAGGTTTTCCTGCAGGCCTGGAAACAGTGAAGGTGATGATAAAAATCTGCCAGAACACCTGATGCTCCGACCGAGATTCGAACTAATGTATGCAATGAAATAACTTAGATTGTGGTGAGGTATTATATAGTGTTAGTAAGATGATAGGCGCATCGCGATTTCTTCCAGCTTTCCCAATGGGAGTCTAAGAGCTGATGAGTAAATTCGTGGTCGGTATGTTTCAGGAAAAGAACATAATCTGATGATTTGTTGAACGACGTGAATGACTTTACTCGTCTCGTGAGAATGGCAATAAGGCACCCAACAAGCCCGTATTTGTCACCGAATGTCACGGACGAGTGGTTCCCATTTTTGTTTCCTATTCAGAAGGTCCAGGGGGTCAAATCTCGGCTCAGAGACCGGTATCCTGATCAAATTTCGGGATAACCTTACATTTACGAATGCTTCCTTTTGTATTCCCTCGTCCAAGGAGTCCTACCGAATGTCAATAGATCAAGCCAACGAAACGTTAGGACCCGTAGTGCTCAGGCACTTGAAGAACGAGTCGTTCCCAGAATCCTTTCGTATTATTTCCGAGTCATCATTAATTAATCATCCTATCATTCGACGCGAAACAGTATGAGCTGCTAAGAGCGTCGACACGGTTGTTAAACAAATCACGAAAAGCATCTTTGGTGTAAGAGAGGAAAGTCCTGAATACCAGGAGTACAGTAGTCGGAGCAAATCAGTGCGTTCGAAGTCCGTTAGAAGTAAAATGCAGAAGATCAGACCGGAAGGGGGGGGGGGGGGGGCACATACTATCCGCACGACAAAAACATTATTTCCCAGTGTCAGTACTTTGTACCTCGCTATCTCAGTTCCTGTATCTGTAATGTATTTAAATTGCATAATATATTTAGATTACATAATTTATATTTGTTTTCCTTCTACCCGCACTCTAGTGACGGCGAAAAGCAATGTTTGGTCCTGGGAACTGCAAAAAGCGAAGGAAACGAGAATTATTCTCGTGAATTTCATGTTACAGAAATGCGTGCCCAATAATTATGTGAACAATGGGTGGGGGGGGGGGAGGTCGTTTGTCTTGTTACATGTCAGATGAACGTAGTTGTGTAACTAACAGTAAAACATTGATACAGCCGAAGATACAGGCCTATGAAACTGATACAACTTAGATTAATGAAAAGACTTACTCGTTACGTACAGTTTTGTTTTTCTGAGTATCGAGAAGCATATACTTGAGCGCAACATTCATGTATGAATCAAACAAAGAAACATATTTACGCGCGCACACGTTTGTGTATTGCTTCATACAATTTCCCAGGTAGGCCTATAAGACAAGATAGTTGTTGCAGAGCAAGTTCACATTATCTACGTACATGATCACTGACACAATGTTTCCTAACCACGAAGGACATTGTGTATTTCCTATTGCTACTGTAAAGCGCGACTCACTGCACGTTTCCACATTTCACTGTAAAATGATGCAATTTTACCTACGACTGGTGAAATACGTATAAATCATCGGGTTACGTGGTTTTACAAATAAAAGTTCCACTAAACACAGCCTCAGATATCCAACAGAGCAAATTATTCTGCTAAATTAATTCTTTAACAATTTTCTAGTATTTTCTTGTTTTCTGCGTCTATTTTGAAAGAAAATAAATACTAAAGACGCCAGTATTTTTCCCCTAATGACTACATATTATGCGTTATATTTTTCTGCCTTGTATGAAAGTCAGGGCGCCGTATTACCCCCAAATTACGATCATTACATTTCCATTGTCAACGATAGCAGCATGGCAGTCTATGATCCTCCGAAGTCGGCCTCTGACTAGTGCGAGTGTACGATGCTTTCAATTATAATATAAGAATGACGAAAAGTGGACACACCAAACTGTCCACCTTACATTTAACCGCCTGCCCAAAATTATAGCAATGTGACCTTGAAATGAAATTTCAAGTGTCCTTTCTGCGATTTACACAACTGAGTACAAAGGAGCACAAAGCTCTTTTTTCTTGCCAATGTTGACACGTACGTATGGTCCTCCACATAAGCCCAAGGTTAACAGAAGTCAATAAATGTTATGACGTGGATAAAATACAACGAAAGACGATGCACACATGAACTCCGATTCTCTGACTGTAAATCTACGCTGCAGCCTTCCCAATGGTCACAAACATGGTGACACGCCGTGGAATCCGTCAGCTTTAATTAACATTTCCAACATTGCACTGTTTCTCTTTAGAATATACGTAGTGACAGATGTCAATACTGATATTACAGTCAATATAATATACAGGGTAAGTCAAAAGTAGCTGCACAACTTTGGAGAACTGTAACTGTATTACCTGAAGCCAAAATGTGCTGACATTAGCAGATATCTGTAGAGCGTAACCTCAAGTTTCGTTTGTTTGTTGTAGTTCTTCATATTGCCGCTGAGAGCACTTGTGAATTGTGGAAAACAAAATGGAGACTTATAGTGGCGAGGTAAGAGCACAATATTTTTCATCTTTCACTCGGTCATCATGTTGCAAACACTGCTGAAGACACAATACAACAATTGATGTGGACGCAGTTAACAATTTGTCACCCGTTGTAGGCCTTTGTTACATGAAACAAGGGGAAAAACTTCCTCTCTCTCTTTCTCTCTATGGCGCAGAACATTCTTTGAAAGGCCGACTTGTCAAAGAATATACCACTTTCTTTATGGAACCCGAAGGTTCATCACAGTGTTCACAATAGCCCGCCACCGGACTCTACTTTCAGCCAACTGCATCCAGTTCGCTTCCTATCGCATCGATTCCTATCTCCCTAAGGTCAATTTTAACGTTATCCTCCCACCTACGCCTAGGTCTTCCCAGCGGCCTCCTTCCTTAGGCCTCGTAACCAACACCTTCTAAACACCCATCCTCTTTCCCATGCGTTCCGCATGTCCTGCCCACCTCATCCTCGATTTAATTACCCTGACATTATGAGGTGATGAGTACAGGCCGTGAAGCTCATCAACATGCAATTATCTCCATGACCCGTCTCACTCCCTTTTAGTCCAAACATCTCCCCTGGAGACAGGAATAAACTATACATTCGTTCTGAAGACAGAAATGCAAGCTAATGCAGCTGACTTTTACGTCTTTCCACACTACAAAAAGACACACGTGTCTTAAACATCACACCACGTAGGCGGAAGTTGATGTGACAATAAAGGCCCACGCATTATTAACCACGGCACTAAACAGAGACCTGTGGTCAAGATCAAGTCCCCCCCCCCCAAAAAAAAAAAAAAAAAAAAAAAAACTAGTCACTCTGGGCGTAGTGACAGTGAAGAATTTTTCTTTCGACAGTATTATTTATTATATCTCATCACACCATCTTACTGACGTAGCAGCGGATGATAAATTGTTCTATCATCTTCGAATTCGTAAAATTTCTCGACAGTCATGAGACATTTGAAAGATGCAAGTGCAACTATAGAAAGAAAATCGGGTTCTGATATACAAGTAAATGCCTTTCAGTAAGGCTTAAAATCCCAAAATCCCTCTTAGACAAGACGTAATAGGTTGTAAAAGTGAATAAAAGAAAGCACGCGTATAGCTGGAATTTTTTTACTGCACAAGACAGGAATCCATGTTACAAAATGAAAGTGTAATAAAAATGGTTTAAATCTTGTAAGGCTCAGTATTACAATCCTCCAAGCCTAATGTGCTCAGTTTGTCCCTTGTTCAAAGCAAAATAAATTGCCAGTTGAAATGAAAGCCGCCAACAGCAAAACATACATAAGTTTAATTGTTGCAGCTGTCAAAAGTGAAACAGTCTCAGTTCGCTGTGTTCCCGGCAAGAAGCCAAAGGTAAAAGACGAAGGTTAATATTTCTGCAGGAGTGATTTGTCATCGCGCGGGTTTCCTTAGATGAGTCATAACCTATTTATCCAACTATCTCCGTCTTAACTTTTGTCTCAGTTGCGTTGAATAATTTAAAGAATTGTAACGAGTGTCCAGAAGTGTTTTAAATTTGAAAGAGTAACCCCACCTTATCTTGTCTTCTGAAATACGACCTATCAGCCTGTGTGCGTCTAGACCCTTTCCAACTCACTCCTTAAAACACCTAATTAGTCTGATACCATGGCGCGTTCTACGAATGCTGAGGAAGAAGACAGTAGGACGTCGTGTTGTTTCTTGTCTCTACAACCCAGTTATGGGTCTTCGCCACCTCCATTTCCGAGGTTTTCCTTGTCTTTGAAGTGTGCATTTGTGGGTAGTCAGTGACCAGCCCACTGCCTCTGCACAATTTCTACTCAATCCTGACTTGACTCCTAGAGCCATCTAGTAGTGAATCAGGAGAGAATTGTGTGAGAAATGGCCGCTGGATTTTGCTTACGAAACACCTCGTTTCATGCTCGTAATTTTCTTTTACATGCCGTAAATCTACGACATGGGACTGTCACCTTTACTTCCTCTCCGCAGGAAGTTGTGCTATGGATTTTTATCACACTTAAAAATCTATCGACCTCAGTCGGGTTTGAACCCGCGAACCACTAGTACACCGAGGGCGACGTCCAATATATGTATACCAAGTAAATTTCCCGTCAAGAATGACGGTTAAATAACATACCTTGTCATAAATATTATCCCATGCTACCAACGTTTACTTATTAGAGACAGATGTAAGAATTGCGCAGAGTCGCGCCAAGAAACAGCGGGCATAGACGGTCACATTTCACAACACAACTGTTACATTCAGATGTACCACGTCCTTTTACGAATGCTTACAGCAATAACGTAGATACTACGTCATACGTAAAGTTGAAGATGACTGCTGACAGAAACATCTGATTTAATACGAATAAAAAAGTCCACTGCGTACTTTTTCTCACATAATTACTTCCAAGAACGGCGGAATAGCGTGCACAGAGTCCGTGTCATAACAATACACAACGGACGGTAATCAGAACTACAAAAGGAAAATAATATTTGATGACATGGAAACGCGAGTAATGATGCAAGATGAAACGAGTGATACGAGCAGCCTCTACGTCATCGCCAACAATAATGCATCAAGTACAGTTCACGATACCAGGAAAGAAACAACACAAAATTTCACAACCCAAGAGGTATTCGCAGTTTCTCTCGTAAAAAGGCGCGGAAATTTGGAGACGAAATGTGTGACAATTAGTCACGCAGCCTGGAAATGGCTGAAAAACCCAATTTCTTGGTCTCCAAAACAAAACATGGTTAACAGAAGGCACATATAACGCAACCCCCTCCCCTACCGTAACCTACCTACCGTACCATGATATTAATCTTATATTTGCAATAAACAGCTAACAACGTTTCGAACGAGGCGAAACAAGAAGTATTTGAGGTTCTCACGGCGGTGCGTGAATAATAATAAGAAGACGACAAGGGAACATAAAGTTGTATTAAATCCGCCTTGCTCCATAGTTCCCACTTTGGCCACCACGGCAAGGCACCTCAATGTCCACCTCAAGACATTCATCAGTCATTTTGTTGCAGAATAGCACGACCTCCACATCAAATTTCATCCAAATCAGTCAACTGGATCTCCAGCTGAAATGACTGGACAGACTGACGGACAAGCGACCAGTCCATAATGCATTCTCGCTATTCTTCGTGCAAAAGACGCATAATAATACAGAGTTTTCCGCTTAAAACATATCACAATACCAACCACTTATTACGGTACAAAAATGATACAGAAGCATGTTAGTCCCAGTGTAATAACCTCTCCCAAGCCCCTCTGTGACACGTCAAGGTCACCCTGGTTCCTAAGCGCTTCTCACGTAATGGTTGTGCATGTGCGAACATCGTGGACTCACGAGCAGATCATCTGTTCATTCTCGAAAATTCTTTCTTCCATGTATAGGGCATAGTGTTTCAAATGCTTATGATGTAGACTATGTCGGGTCTCCATTATCATAAAAGGGATGCATTTACAAATTATTGCAATAAAATTAAAATTTAAGAGCTTTTCGGCAATGTTCATATTTGAGTTAGTCTCTACACAACATCACGAGACTCGGATTCAACGAAGCAACTTAAAAATTTGTCGGAAACACTTGTTTACCCTGCAATGAAGTAACAAAATAGATAACTTCGATAAACCTCAGACGTACAGTACAATTCACAGAATAAATAAACAAAATTCTGCCCTGTCAACACTTACACGTCTGCAACCCAACTAACGCGCTAATCTGTTGTGTTGCCTACATCATGGCGATTTTACAATACCTTCTACATCCCTACATCTCCTCCTGCAGTTAATTTACTTTCGAAAATCTACTTTCATACGCTAACCCAACACGAACATAATGGTTTGTTAACTAACCATCGTGTTTTTCGCATTCTCCTTCTGTGTCAAGCAACGTGCATTTGCAGTTATGAGGGTTATTAAAACAGGCGTTCCAATTTAACGCCTCCAGCAAAATTAAAGGCAGCATAATTTACAGACTTTAACATGTTATATGTCACACAAATGTTTTCGTTTAAGCTCTTCTGCGTACCTAAAGAACTGTGATAATTTAAGACTTCCTTCTATCTTATTCATTTTCAGATAAAATACACTTGTGTGAGTACTAGAAATGTAGTAGAACCTACTATAAAATTTCAAACGAAAAGATTATGTGCAGTGAAATGTAGTTTTACTGAATGTACCACATGCTTCAACAGCAACTAACTCAGCATTTTATATCATGGATCGGGCATGATTCTCGATGTAAACAAGGATTATTTCCTTAAACAGCGTCAACCAACTGAGAGACTTCATATAAACGTTATACTTTCGAAATCACAATTTCCGTATCAAATTACAAGTTTCACTTCACCCCAAACTTGGCGTAGATAAATGTACACGGGATCAAAATTCCCCAACATCCCAGGGTAATGATGACAACAATACACATATGTGGACATACGGCATAATTCTCGTGACATTTCGGAGAAATTAAAATTTTCGCTTATCTTGTATTTTGAACAGCAAAGCAAAAATCACATTCGTATCTTCGAAGACAATCGATTCAACTGTTAATCCTATTTGTATCAACCAATTTCATTGTCCAAATTATATATTACATATTAGTATCACTGCATTACTTCCATTACATTCTGGAGAAGCTAATAGTCACTAGATTTAATCTTTGCGTCTTTAGGTAGGAGACGTGAAGGCAGATTCCGAACTGAATGGTAACAATTATTCCTTGAATTTAATATGATCTTCAATTCCTTGTGATTGATGGGCTGTTCGATCCTCCGCCCAATCTCCAAGACGGAGAACCATATTTCATCGGCTGTTGGATATACTACCAACAGCAGTTAACGTCTTCCAATCTGACAAGCAACATCCACACATGCCTATAAAAGCAATCCTTGCACATACAGACCGTCTAAAATAGTTATAGTTCATTCCTATGTCAACGCAGGCAGGAAGATGAAGATGGCTGTATTCTGGGTCCTTGCGCCGTGTAGTGTGGTAAAAATAGAAGTGCTTGATGCCTCCATCATCACCCTGATTAAACGTCGATAATCTACCAGACTACATGGCGCAACAACCCAGAAAACTCAAATCTCACTGACGTAGAAGGTTGATCAAGGCTGTTAGCTGTATATAATAAATCTTGTCCACGTTTCCAAAGCTAAAAAACACACAGGCCTACAAGTTGCTTTACTAATTCTTTTCCTCGTGTTATTATTTTCTTACGTCATCCACGTTTTAGAAGAGGTTAAGGTAAAATGCATAGTGAGTCATTAAGGTAATACAGTGAGTGTACACGACGTTTTATGGTGTACGAATATGCATGTAATTACCGGCATTTGCAACACAGTCATAAACATAGATCATTCATAGTCATAAATTAATATCACGAAAGTAAAATGTTGTGTCCGAGGGAACGTCATACTTGCTAATTCAAATGCAAACCACTTTTCGTAGAGATATAAGATGTCGAAACCGCCACGGTGGTCTAGCGGTTAGAACGCTGGCCTTGTAATCCTGGGGTTTCAGGTTCGATTCCCGGCCGTGACCGAATTTATAACTTGTGTTGGGCAAGGCCGTGGTCTAGGCAACACGCAGTTTTCCTCCGGGGGCTTCCCCGGTTTCTCCGTGGCATCCCAACAATTACTCCATTCACACACAGAAGAAGGAAATGGCAAACCACTTCTGGATCATCTGCCAAGAACGTATATGAACAGGTCCCAGTCCGAGAAAAGGATGGAAGGATCCCGTTCATATGGACCTGTCGTCAGACAGAACACTAATTAAATTAAATTATAAGATGTCAATGTGTACGAAGACGATTGAACACCTGTTCATATGAAGTTGCAAATTCTGGACAAAAACAGGCCACTTCTAGAGAAACAGGTAATAATTTTAAAGATGCAAAAACAATGCGGTACGCATCGTATATTTTAGGTCTAAACTTAGCAGGCATATATCACGATTATTCAGAAAAATGACAATCTGTGGATACTCTTCGTGAAGAAGTTTCCAAATCCTCTGGTGCAGGCAGCCAAGAGAAGGTTGAAGCAATAAACTTGCTTAGCAACAAGCCAAATTATAAAATTGTTTCTATTGCATTAAATAAAATACTTTCTAAATCGCAGGATTCTAATATTTTCCAACATGCAGAGGAATTTCTGCGATGCATGGGGAGGAAAGACATTGTAATTATAATGGGGTCAGGGCAGTAAATTATATCACATCAAAAAAAGGTACTTGTCAAGAATACAATGTTCCCAGAGCTCAGAGCTCATAAATACACTTGAACTTCTGACGAAAGACAAAAAATCAGACTGTTCGGGTCTTGGCAGATATAAGACAAGAATAAAACATATTTGATGTCCGACCTTTAGGCTGTGACACTGGCAACTACGTAGTGGGTGTAAAACTTTGGGAGAGACTATCGGTAAGTACACAAGCAACACAAAAGTTTGGTGTGCAGAGAAGAGAGATCAAGAAACTAAACAATGCGGAAGTTAAGGAACTATGCCAGGTCAAAATTCAAAACAAGTATGCGGCTTTGGAAAAATTAGATGACAATGTAAACATCAACAGAGCATCGGAAAAATACAAAGAATATCAAAATTAAAGTCAAAGATAGTTTAGGTCATTAGGAGTTAAAGCTGAATGATCCATGGTCTGTTGAAAAATGTCGAAATGAATCTGAATCGCAGTGCAGAATCCAAGTCAAACGAACGAACATAATACAGACAATGCAAGACATGTAGCTAGTAGAACTTGACAAGATCAAAAGGGGGGAAATCTGACACAAAATAATGAGCGACAAACAAACAATAACGACAATCTAAAGGTATAATTTGGCTGCACGCGACAGAGACAAGCGACCGAGGCAGGCGACAGAGACGGGAGACGGACACATCGCAGCTTGTCGCCACACACTTTTGAGGTGACGACCGAGACATGCGGCAAAGTGTTTGTTTTCTTTGTTTTGTTGAGACATACGTGCACATATTCTGTGAAAAATGAGTACAAAAATGCTTCTAAAAAGGTTACTCGAAGAAGAAGAAGAAGAAGAAGATGATGTGTTGCTGTGTTATTTGTTGCGAAAGAAACAAAGAAAACCTATGAGTTCAATATTCAAAACCAGACGTGAAGAAGGATCTTTCTGTCGGTGGTCAGTGGGCGGTTTTCTGCTACTAATTCTACCAATTGCTCATCTTGGTCACCAGTAAATTTAATTTCTGCCATTATTTTACTCAACAACACACGTGCTGCCTGAGCCCGTCGCGAGACACTACTGGTCCGAGAGCGGTCTCCTGTGCTTTGTCTCTGTCGCCTGTCTTTGTCTCGCGCTCGTAATTGTACTTCATACGATTGTACAGAGAGCAGACAGGAAGCGACCAGTCTCGGTCTCGTAACTCTGTCGCCTGCCTCGGTCGCTTGTCTCTGTCGCGTGCAGCCAAATTGTACCTTAAGACAAATCTTAGACTAAACTAGTAAAAGGATTGGCATCTACTTGAAGGTTCTTACAGTATTTTGAATATGTAGAAGGTTACTAAGTGTGCACGGGGTTTAAAGACGTGAAGCAAACTAACACACGCTCTTTGGAGGCTGAGGTTTCTGTCCATTTATCCATCCGATACTGTTTCACACAGGTAGCCCTGTTGGTGAAACAGGGGTTTCTGTTTGTACTAAGTGAAGACCCAAGACATTTTTAACACAACTGAAAAATTAATAATACATGTCCTCCAAAACAGCCGAGTTATCATGTAAAACTGCCATGTACACGGCCTTTTACAAGAAAGTACACATCCATTTATTTATTGTGCTGGACCGCGGACAGAAATACACACTGAGTTACGTACAACAGTCATTTCAGAGTTCAAATGTAATGTTTTGGACAGAGATGTGTATGTAGGTTAAACATGCTGCTTCAACCGAATACAACATTTTCTGTTCCAGAACAAAATTGCTGCTTTTAACTTACCTTGACGATCATTGTCGAAGAAAACTTGGTTCTGTAACTATTACCAGCTACGACAGCCACTCAAAATCAGTCCACCATGCATGACACCTGTGTACTGATTCCTCTCTAACAGAGGAAGGACAAACCGTTTGGGCCAAGAAATACAAAACAAATTACTTGGCCATATTACACGAATGGTGTATTACAGGACCTGTCCTTACAATTGGCCCTATGGATTCTAAAATACGTGGGGGATTACTGCTTGTCTCATTTTGTGTCTCAGTCATTAGTTCTGATGTAGCATGCGCGGGTCGTTTCGACGTTGTGACCTACAAAGACAGTGTCTGCGGACGATAAATTAATAATTACGATACACTCCATAAGATTTAATTAGTTACATTGAAGCATTCGCATAAGGGAGAAATACACAGAACATCAGGCTGTTTCGTCTGGGTCAGATTTTAAAGCAGAAACTTATCGAATACGGAAGAAAACTGAAAATCTGTAGGCATAAAAAGTATGCGGAGAACGGACGAGAGGTAAGTGTAGCAATTCCTTGCCAGATTCACTCTTAAGATGAAAATAATCATGAAATGAATTTCATTTAGAACTGAAGATTAAGCAATCGTGATATGGACACAAATGTTATCAAAGCAAAATGCTTATAAGATTGAAATGTAAATCCATATGCGGAACTAAGAAATACGACCCACTGTCAAGGAAACTAATTTTTACCACGTAATAAACGCTCTCCATTAAATAAATCAGTAAATCACAACCAATGCTCTACAAGTTTATTCATAAATTAATGGATTCCCTGACCCCGAGTTCACTTGTGATGCCAACAACAAACACTCCAGCCACAACACGCTTGCCAACCCACGTACCTCTACGAAGACAGGCTGGAGGCGGCACAACCTGCGATGTGCTGAGGTGTGTGTCTGCTTCTACTATCATTAAACTACACTTCACACCAAACGCTATTTTACTAGAACCTACATAAGAGAGAGCTTTTTCGTTTTGATCATTTTCGGATGTTAAAACTTAAATACAAGGCATGTAAAATGTGATCAAGGGTAAGGTGTAATTTTTTCTGAAATACTTAAGTAAAGTCAAGACTTTATTCTTTGTTTACCTGATATTCACTTGATGCACACACAGCTGATGTATATAGTTAACAGCCATCTGTTATTTTTCATTATTCAATTCGATTCATTTATTTAAGTGTTTGCCAACAGCAAGAAGTCAATAACAGGCAAACACTGATAATATATACAATAATAGTGAAATAATAATGGATAATATTACACAAACGGATTAACTAAACTTATACATGTACAGTATTAAATATAACTGCCAAGTACAGGCAAACCCAAAATAGAAACAATATTAACACAGAGCAAAAAATGAAGAAATATAAATAAAAACAAATAATCCACCTAGGGAACACTAATATAATTGTAAAACTTTAAAAAATATAAAAAGACAGATAACGAAGCTAGATCATTTCCCTTGTTGAGAACGTTCGCTCAAGGGAGACAATGTTTATGCTAAATACGTCCAAAGATTTACAGACGTCATTTGCAGCGATGACGCACCTGGCTGAAGGACTATGTCGCAGTGCACTGCTCACACTAAAAGTAGAAAATTCTCTTATTTGCCTCGCCGGCACACGTAAACCAACAGTGTCCATAATGGAATGGCAATAATAATGAAGTAATGATGAAAAATATTTCACAAACAAATTATATCTACCTAATAACGTATGTTTCAAATAAGAACCCCACACGTTAATGATATCTAATTAAATAATCCGTACGAATATTTTGTACAATAAGCTGAGTATTTTCTTATACGTTATATGTGGATTGACGAAGACCCCCCTTAATTATAGGTTTGTTTAATGCACGTCGTGTAAAGAACGTAAAACAAGTCGTCAGATTTTTCAGAAGGAAACGAATTTCCAAAACTGCAGTTAAACAAATAAATACTTCATGCTGCCCACGAGAAATGTATATTTATTATATTTATTTACAGTTTACTTAGCGACGCTTTTTTCAGTAATTCAGACTACAGCATCTAGGAAAAAGTATAGTACAAGCATTTAAGGCAGACACGTCTACTGTTACCACATTCAAAAATCAAGGTCATGGAAAATTACGAACTAAAAAATCACTGGTTTTGCTAGATCGCCGTGCAGAACCCATCGGTTCTGGTGACCTATTAAAGTCACTAATAAGACAGGAGGTGACTAATTACGTGACAAAACTGACACATACTTTACGAACTTAAAAAAATCAACTGCTACAGCTACTGAGGCACCTGTCAAGTTTCATTGTACGCTTACTCTTATACACGATTCTGCTATGTGCATCGTCGCTCTATCAATTGGGATTAGCTTGCCAAGTAAAACTCCATTTCTAGCATTTACGATCGCGAATTACACAAGATTAAAATAAATCTTGTAAATAAATTTTAAAGCCTCGTTAACTAATGCCAGCCAATAGTAATACGCACACAACAGGAAACTGCAGTTCTTGTTATTTTACAGTGTTTTGATAATTATACGGGTTTGCCAACTGAAGTCCCGATTAAGCCAAATATCTGCGAATCCAGGTTTGTCACATAACATTTCAATAATTACTTTCACAACTATTCCTTACGATTTCCCTGTTTCTACTGACCGAGTCGTTATAAGATGGTCCTTCACTTCGATGGACTGGCTTTACCTCCAAATGCTTCAATTTACATTGTGAGGTTAGGTACAAATATAATTCAACAATGGTGTAGTTAATGATCAGTTTGTAAGATTTGAGGTCATACTGCCTCCGTCATCAGGGCGATGAGTATGAAGATTTCTGTCTTCTGGGTTGTTGCGCTGTGTAGTCTGGTCGATGTTAACCAACGTATCAGAGGTCATACTGCCTCCATCATCAGGGCGATGAGTATGAAGATTTCTGTCTTCTGGGTTGTTGCGCTGTGTAGTCTGGTAGATGTTTACCAACGTTTCGGAGGTCATACTGCCTCCGTCATCAGGGCGATGAGTATGAAGATTTCTGTCTTCTGGGTTGTTGCGCTGTGTAGTCTGGTCGATGTTAACCAACGTATCAGAGGTCATACTGCCTCCATCATCAGGGCGATGAGTATGAAGATTTCTGTCTTCTGGGTTGTTGCGCTGTGTAGTCTGGTCGATGTTAACCAACGTATCAGAGGTCATACTGCCTCCGTCATCAGGGCGATAAGTATGAAGTTTTCTGTCTTCTGGGTTGTTGCGCTGTGTAGTCTGGTCGATGTTAACCAACGTATCAGAGGTCATACTGCCTTCATCATCAGGGCGATGAGTATGAAGATTTATGTCTTCTGGGTTGTTGCGCTGTGTAGTCTGGTCGATGTTTACCAACGTTTCAGAGGTCATACTGCCTCCGTCATCAGGGCGATGTTATGCATGATTCACAATTGTCAGAAGTTGTAAAATATAATTAAAGATGAAGATTTCTGTCTTCTGGGTTGTTGCGCCGTGTAGTCCGGTAGATGTTTACCAACGTTTCAGAGGTCATACTGCCTCCATCATCAGGGCGGTGAGTATAAAGATTTATGTCTTCTGGGTTGTTGCGCTGTGTAGTCTGGTCGATGTTTACCAGCGTTTCAGAGATCATACTGCCTCCGTCATCAGGGGTTATTGCTACTGGTGGGAGATATCCCATCAGACAATTTGTCCATAGTGAGAAGGTCTTCGATTGGATAGCTCTCTGAGATTTGAACCCAGAAGTGTTTGAATCGCTCTGGATGATGAATTCTGTGACTTGTAGGCAATAACTTCGGCCAAAGACCTCCATTAAGGGCAAAGGCGAGCCATGCCCTTTTGTATGATACCCTGGCATTTGCTTTACAACAGAAGAAGAGCACGCAAAACCTCAGTCAGGGAAGCCTAGTAGTCAGACCATTCGTTGAACCGACATGGCCTTTTCGGGGACAACCTTGGCTGGCATGCTGAGCATAAGCCGACTTCGAATGCCTGTGGGTAACTTCAGTCAGCTCTTGGTCGGCACAAATGCCTACCGTGTTGTCGAACTAAGAAGTTCTCCGCATCAGCTAACTTTGATGCGAAACTCTCAGGCAGTGCTCTGATGTGGTCGGCGAAAAATGAAATCCCCACTTGGAAGCCAACGCTTGCAACTTCAGGACATGGCAGCAGGCAGTGAACCTTCAAATCGGCCGTGCGTAATCCATCACAGAACGAATGAGTTGCTTGTAGTTGCCTGCTAAGGAGAAGGCCAAGCACGACCTCTCTCTGAAATGCCTTCTTTCCCACGTGGCTGAAGTGCGCCGACCTGGTAGGCCCGGTATCAAGTGCCACCCCAAGATACCGAGCTGTTATAAACAACTGCATTTGCTCCCGAGGCCTTAACGAAGAACAATTAGATGCTCTTCGAGACGTTGATAGCAATCCTCCAAGCCCGCAGCCAGAGCTCCAGTCTGCCGAGAGAGGCCTACGGATAATCGACGAGAAGCGATAGATCACGGGACGTGGCAACGAGAGCCATGCCATCCGTGAACTGCGCTAGCTCGACATGGCGGGAGTGTGTAGGTATGTCGTTAACAGCGCAGGGGAGGCGACTCCACCCCGCATGTCAGGAAACGCATTATGTGACTGGAAGGACTTTGGAACGTTCGGCATGAGGATGTGGTTTCTACGAGGTAGGAAGGGAAGTTTAGAATAGTCAGCTTGTAAAGGAAGCTTTAGACCCACACGGGGTCGTAGGAAAACCGCGCCGGTTATCCGCTTCTCGTCAAAGTTTCGTTGACCCTTTCAACAAGGCGGGCCAGCTGCAACGTCGTGCTATGTCTGGGCCGAAACCCAAACTGCGCTTCTCCCGTATGATCCTAGTGAATAGGATCGTCTCGAAATTTGCCAAGAGCGTAAAGAAGACTGACGGGTCTGTAGGAAGAGGGCAGCGCGGGGTCCTTTCCCGGCTTTAGTATGGATGCCACGTGAACGGGTTTCCATGCTGGCTGGAGGTACTACCTGCGGAAGACCACGTGAACACACTTTCGTGAGAAAGGTTATCGCGCACTTTCGTATGTCACACGACTCTTTTTAAAATACCATTCCGGCACGAAGCTTTGCCAAACTTGAGTCCCCTGATGGGCTCATGGACCTCCGAGCAACTGGTTAATTTCAGTTCACTTGCGGTGTCATACTCGTATGCGCGCATTATCAATTACAATAAGTGACGTGTCGTCCGCCAGGAGAAACTGAGCCTAAAGGCTGTCGGCCAAGGCTTCCACTTTCTCAGTTCTCGGAGTGTGAGAGAGCTAGTCCTTTCACCCGGTAGTTGCAAGTGGGGCGAAGGACTGGGAACTCGCATCACCGTCTGTCACATTCCACAGTGATTTGTTCTCAATGTCCAGGGATTCCAATGTATCGCCCCACCGTTCGTTCCTCCACTCGTTCAGCCGATAGTTACCGACCTCTGGGGGCGGTTGTCCTGGGCTTTAAGAGCGGAGTCCCTCGCGACCACCCACTGCCAACTCGGCCGGTTGTTCAGGCGTGTTTCATCCTGAATACCATCTGTTAAAGTGGGTCTCAGGTCGACGTGGGATCGACGCTTGGGAACAGATGTCGCTGTGGCCCCTCACTCATCAACAGATCAATTTTAAGATTCGCTTTCTCAGACCCACATCTTCATCAGCATGAATAAATCCGATATCCATTTACAGTTACAGTCAGTGAGAGAAAGTCATCTTTCTATAACGTTCCAATAATCCCTGATGGAACTTGTCTGTGACATGTCCCTTAAAATTAAATTTAAAGCACTGCCGTTTGATGATTCTTAAATTCAGTTTGGAAGTGGCAACGATCCACCCCATGACAAATCATCTAGTAACAAATATGGACCCCAATCCTTCCCACTAGGTGAGTACTGCCGAATCTGCTATTTTCAATGTCAACTAGGGTACAGTGTGCGAAATATTTTTGTTTTTTCAATGATGGCGCCAGACAAATTTTGGGAACCACTGGTGTAATGTTTTGATGGCAGTAACCTCTCCGCAAGACAATGGTCAAGGCGGTTCTATTATAAAGAGGTGAATATATTCTACAGTTTTCATTCCTAGAAGGAAACGTACAGGAAAATGTAATTTAAATACCTATGTAGCTGGGTTTACTAAAATCTCGCCTACAATCATTAAACAATCTTAATGCAAGGTAAGCCTACAGCATATGTTTAGCGCTGCAGGTCCAAAGGCTGGCTTCCCGCCAAGAACAAACAGTTATACCGACACCAACACTCGCCAGCTCGCTGTTACGTAATCATGTACCTACATCTTCATCCCACCCGCTGAAGTGTATTCACAAAAAGTTACTACCATATTTGTTAGTACCTGAATGGCATACGTAACGACAGACCTTTTATGTCTTCTCTGGGGTTCCACAGAACATTAATAATTATAAAATCGCGTATTAATTAAAAGTAACCGTTTTGAATGTTGAAACTAACAAACTCCATTAAAAGCACGAAAATTAAATTCTGCTGTAGAAGGTATGCCGTTTGTGGTATTAAGAATAACGCACAAGACAAACATACAAACGCAAATGGGATTGGCGCCTTAGGGCACAACAGTTTATAATATTCGCAAAACACACTTGTTCGGGAGGTGTGATATTTAGCCAATTCATAATCGAATATTTCATCATTATTGAAACACATAAAAAATGCAATCAAACAGCTCATCGTTAAATTTGCAAAATTTTTATCTATTCAGGTTTTATGTTAATCATTTATCCTACTTTCTACATTTCGCGAACTTCAGAGGTTTTATGTACCTTGGCTTAGGCATATATGCTACAATTTTTAGACACTGATGTAAATACTGAGTACAGACAGATATCTTTTGAATGTTATTGAACGCCCAAGAATTGCGTAATGTTATCTGCAAATCAACATTTTAAATATAATTCGTGTCGTCACATTGTCATAATGGGGATGGATGAAATAACGTAACTATACATCCTGAAAATCTTATAGACTTGTAAATATGATACAAAGTGTAGGCTTATTCAATACAAGAAACATAAGCTGTGATCATAGTTTGTATATTTTGAACACTATTCAATTTACTCGTATGAATCAGTACACCTTCCATACACAAGCAAGAAATTCGTAGCAGAATACACAGTTTCCACATCCTTCTTTGGTAATTGGTTGTTTCCAAATGCTCGTAGTCCTCAGAAATAGATTTGTCGAAAACGTCAACAGCTTTAAGTAGGCCCTCCGCGTTATTTACCATACCCCATCTTAACTACCCTCACCTAACTAAATGCGAATATAACATTTCCCAGCCTAAAGTAATATGACAATCTAACCCACAGAGGGGTCCTCCCTAACCGTAGGCTGCGTCCCATGAGGCATCCTCCACTCTCACGGCTCCGCGGCACAAAGCACTCGCCCTCGCCGTTGAGGGCCACGCCTCACAAACTGGACTCGCTACAACCATCGTGGAGTCCCACATGGGGGTTTCCTAAAGCGGTGTATCCACCACGTCCGCTCTCCCCAAGGCCGCCCCATCCAGACCACACCATCAGAGCAACTCCCTTCCCACCGTTCACCACGGTACATCGAACGTATCTGAAATCGACCATAACTATCCTAACCTAACCTCGACGAACTCAACCCAGACTTACCTAACACAAACTAACCTACATTCGGCGAAGAACACAACATAACTTACCTTTTCACAACCTAACATAATTCAGCTCATTCTATTATACCTTTCCCAACCAAAATACCTAAAATTCAACCCAACCTGACGCAACCTATCTTAAATCAAACCAAACTAACCTTATCTTACCAAACTTAACCACGCTATCCAACCCGACCAAGAGGAGGGGTCCCCAATCGTACGAACAAAACCATCCATGCTAACCACAGATACTGGTAGCAACTGCAAATACCTGACCATCGTAACTATGTGGAAAGCAACCAAAGTTGTCATGCTAATCACTACACTACTGCAAGGCTCCACCCCCCCCCCCAAAAAAGCAATTATATGGCGTGTAGCGTGGTAGCTTTGCCGTTTTTTTACCCTTATGCCCACATTAATATTAAGAAGCTGGCCTGAAATAACCCAACTACATTTCCGGACTTTCATGACTCAAATTTTTCATGATTTCGAAATTCTTAACAACTAAAATTCCGCAATATTTGAAATTTTTAACCATCCGAAATTTCTAAATCTAAATTATCAAAATTTGCAAACAATTTTAAAACGTTCAACATTGTTCAAAATTTCAAAATGTAGGATTACAAATTTCACAATTCCAACATTTAAAATACATATTTTAAACATGTAGCCTATCGTAAACATCCCTAACAGAACCTAAACAAACTTGACCTAACTTTGTCCATCAGATCGCAGCACCTCAATGTCCACCTCATTATGGTCAATCGGTGCCAACAATCTTTATCTCTTTAACAGCTTCTGAAGTACTGACTTTTTCTCTCGAGATCCCCGACTAGAGTCCTCTTAGAAACAGCCCGCCAACTCTATGCAGACACCTATAAAGAGTATTCAGACACCTTGGTTACAATGTCTACAAACCTACAGTTTCACTATTAGAGAGTTTTACGAAACAACAAATAGTTTGTAGGTTGTGAGGATGACTATCTTCTGGGTTGTTATGCCGTGTAGTCTTGTTGACGTTTTCCTGCGTTTCAGAGGTGCTTGCTGCTTCCATCATCAGGGCGATGAGTAAGTCACAGCATCAATCTCCTTTGAAACCTCGGCAAACTTCTATCAGACTACACTGTGCAACAACCCACATGACAACCATTTTCATACTGGCAGCCGTGAGAATCTTAGAACACTAGCCTTGTAAGCCTGGGGTCCCGGGTTCAATTCCCGGTGGTGCTCAAATTTATAACTTGTGTTGGGCAAGGCCGTGGTCTAGGCATCACGGAGTTTTCCTCCGGGGGCTTCCCCGGTTTCTCCGTGGCATCCCAACAATTACTCCACTCACACACAGAAGAAGGCAATGGCAAACCACTTCTGATCATCTCTGCCAAGAATGTATATATGTATGAGCAGGTCCCTGACAACTTGAAGAGGTTGGAAGGATCCTGTTCATGATATATGGACCTGTCGTCAGACAGAACACTACAAATAAATAAATAAACCCCCTGATATAATTTCTCTTCAACTTTGTACCCCCAAAGTTGTTCGTGTATAATCCAAGTTATGAATAGTATATAATCTACATCTAAAATAAATTAAATAAATTAAATTATTGATTATTCAGTGTTTATCATAAAATATTATGTTTTTTTTTAAATTTCACGTACCCCCTAAGATGTCTTCGCGTACCCCCGGTGGTACGCGTACCCCAGGTTTAATACCACTGCTATAGAGAATGTAAAGGGTTAAAACATAGTTGCTTTAGGGGTCAGATATTTGTACACCATAGGAAATGCCTCACATATTTACATAATTTACTTTTTAGGTTCAATCTCTGCCTGTCCTGTTTTCGTATTATCGCTGCCACTGTAAAAGGAACCATGTCCAGGATGCCTATGAACTGCAATTCCTTGCAGAAACATATTAAGTGAATAAGAAAATCAAATAAGTTCGGTAATTTGTGTTCACGTGTTAATTCCTACCGTACACTTCCTAGTTCTATGATTGCGAGGGTAACGCGTGTACTAACATGTCATAGTTTCAACTTCTTTCGACAGTAGACAGGATTAAAGTGTTAAAAACCCATTAACTTTAAAAAAAAGGCCAATTTTCTTGGTAGAGCACTCTTCTGAAAAATCAACGGCCAGAAGAGCTGCCCCACAAGCACTTCAACTCAGGTAACATTATAAAAATTGACAATTATCACAATTACTGGATTTCTGGACTCTAGATCGTCTGGTATTCTGAAGAAAAAAAACCACAGCGTTTCAAAAACTGCATCTTTTTGCGTCCTCGGGTGAAATGGTGGGGCGTATTTAAAATAATGATGAACATAATTGCATGGCATTCATGAAATAAGTCTACAGGTGCGTAATAATTTGATACCCAACATTCTTAACGTCGTTCCTCAATTTCATGTCATTTGAGACTAAGGTCTACTGATAAAAAGTAAATCAGTCCTGCTACACGCCATGTAGGTCGCTTGGGGGGAGAGATGGTATAGCTGCAACTCATTCTTGACTTCGGCACTAGATGGGGTGAGTGGTCAGCATCACGCCCCGGCCGCGCTTTACCCCCGGGATAGGACCCCAGTACCCATTAGATAAGAGGCTGCGTGGGCCCCAGAGCCGGTCTGGACGCAGAAGCAGTAGGAAAAATCCTCTGCCCCTGTCGGGGATCGAACCCCGGCCGTCCAGCCCGTAGCTAGTCACTATACTTACTGAGCTAGGTCGGCTCCTCAGGCCAGCTGATAAACCAATTTAATTACTTTTGAAGCATCATTATTTCTGCAAACCTCTGTCAAACCAACTATAACCTTTTTGGTCTCTTCTGACATTCCAGCTCATTACTAGCGCAGCGAACTTTATGTCATGTTACGTTTCAATTAAACTGCTATGCTGTAAACTTAACAAAATATAAAATTCCAGTAGTGTAAAGAACATGATTATTATTTTGAACTTTGTCCGTCGTATTGGGTTCTTTCAAACCCGACTTTACTTAAAGTAGGTGTTCCTATCATCAGGTAACAGGGGAGGAAGGCTTCCACTCCGCTGGACCCCTAGAAATCAGCTGGCCTGAATCCACTGTTACCACTTGCTGACGTAAACAACTCCATTTCTGAAGTAACATGTTTTAGCAAACCCATGTCGAAGAACAATACACAAAACAATAATCAATCAATCTGTATATAATAACAGACAATCATCAAAAAACGTATAGGCTTACCTCATATCAGTTTAGCATATGGCCTATTATTTTAACTAAATATAACATTTTATGAGGGAGGAAAAATACCGACTTGTGGATAGAATAATTATAGCTCTTTCAAAGTTGGCCTTGCTGATATTTCTAGCTCTGAGCGACCAGTTAACGCTGATATATTCTGATCGAAGCAAGAAACTCAGCTGTGTGGGATTGAGGCAAGTAACGGAATACAGCATGAAAAAGACAAATGATATACCGAACGCTTCGTAATGTCCACATAAAAGTAAACCGAATACACACATCTGGATAATTTTTAAAAAAAAAATATTTTGCGGGTGGCTGTAATTCTTTGTATCAATCGCATAAAAGTAGAAGTGTATGCGGGCGGTACATCCCTTTATCATTTCCATGTTGAGTTCATATTTTAAAATCTTCTTTGTCGGTATATTTCCATGGTAACATACACGTTCTACTACGTAAAGACCACAAACATCTTGAACCGTTTACAAATGGCGAGAGAGGTTTATTTTCCCAATCTTTTTAAGTGCCGAATAAATTCACACCAGGAGAGTAGGCTTATTTCAGAGGCGACAGTTTGTGCATACCACAGTAAGGCTGAAAAACAATCCGTCGTTACAACCTTGTCGTAAATTATGACGAAATGAGAAGCTAGCTACACAATTTTTAGGGATGACATCAACATCACAATTTAGATGCATCAGTTATGAAGATAGTGGTCGATACATGTGACAGATATCTAAACCTAGGGAATACTATAGTCGCTGATAAAATCCCGTCCTGGCAATGATGTGTGCTCGTATTTTAAGCAAAAATTATCTTCCACATAGCCAAATTCCCCAATCTGTGGGTGCTGATATTGGCCAGCCCCCTTCACGACTGAAGAATCCTGAATATCTGATATTCGATCATCAGAATTGAACAACCTCCAAAAATCTTGAAAAAAAATAACCTCTGAGGAAAAATAAGTAGTGGCAATGGTGACTTATTATATTAAACTTTGAGAACTTTAGTGTCTACTCTGCACCACTGAATCATCGCAGGACCTCTGAAACGCTGATGGACATCTATCAGACTACATACAGCGACAACCCAGAAGACAGCAATCTTCTGAGTCATAGGTTATTTACCTTCGGTATTTTGTGTGCAGAAGTTATACAGCGTCGAATAAGGCGGGATATGCCCATGAATGGTGAATAGGTAAGGATCTGAAAGGAATAAAGCCTGACTACGCAACCGCCTGCAAACGGAAGAAAATCACAAAGAACTCACTCACGAATGCAAATCACTGAAATAAACATTCTTCCTGTATGTGGTTCAAGGGTCATAATAATAATACAGCTGTACAATAATTTTAAAATGAACAAGTGTCTCCTGTACGTGGCTTAAATTACAAAATAATTCTACAATTTTGCAATAATCAATCATTTAAATGCAGGTTCGTCAGTGAGAAAGGACACAATTTTGTCCCTAAGGGTGGTTAGGGGGCACAGTCCTCTGCAAAGAGAAATCAATAAATGATTTATTGGTTGACTGTCCGTGAGGAAACACAGCGAGAATACAAAGACAGACGTCATCATTTCAGACCAATATTTTAGCCCGTCTCAGAAAACCAACTATTTTAACATATAAAATATGGCTGTGATCAACACTGTTTCGGTACCAATTATAGTCTGGGCAACATTAATGTACAGCTACTTCAGTTTCATTCGGACTGATATGTTCTGAATTTGTTAGTAGAGTCATTGCTTATTAACTCCATGTAGCAGAGTTCCTCTTAAGAAGCTGGTAGTCGCCCAGCCGGTCTAAAAGCCTTTTGTGGAACCCGAGAGTTCGTTACTGTGTTTAAAACAGCCTTTCATTTATTTCATGGAGCACAGTCCTTCCAGTCCACACTCAAATTCAATTTTTAAGATCCATTTTAATAATATCCCACGTCTTCGCCTAGGTATCCCAAGCAGTCTTTTATTTGCCTTCCTCCCCATTCGTACTACATGCCCTATCCATCTCATGTTCATTTATTTTGCCACAGTAATGAGAGGTCTATTAAGTAACTTGAAGGATCTACAAAATAAGCTTCTCATTAGACTTTCTCCACCTTCCTGTTACTTTATTTCTCTTACATTCACACATTCTCCTCAACACTTTGTAATCCCACGGCTCAATCTAAGCTGTGTCCTTCCCTCAGTAACACAAACCAATTTTCACTTGCATACAAAACAAGATTTTAGACAGCAAGTTGGAAAATAAAGGAATATGAAATGAACATATCGGTGCGTACATTGCCACATGCGAGTCATTTAAAGATATGTGTCACAATTATTTTAAGAAATAGGGAAAGAGAAAAGCTCTGGCATGAGCGCAGTAGCAGTGAACCTTCGCGCTCACTTCCAACTGCCAAGCCTCACGCATTCTGACAGAACGCAAAGCATTCATCCAACAATAAACACAGTATCTTCAGCAACACGCCTAGCGAACACAGATCACTGACTCGTGCCACGCGTGGCAAAAGGAGAGCTGATACTGTGACTGCCAGCACAGAAAGAGCTCTTGGGTGATAACCACAAAAGGCTGAAGGTTTCAGACGCGCCACGAAGTCGCCACTTACAGTTATCATTATTAATAACACAGATACCGTTCTTTGTTGTGACTCTACCTCTAGTGCCATTCCTTATTTGTTTGTTAATATCATATATGGTGCGTTAAGGGCTTGAGAGCGAGAGATGGATGCAGTCAGAGCGACGCCACCAACAGAGACAGGCCTTTGTCCTCTGTACAGGCATACCTCGGATATATTGCGTGTTCTGTTCCAGACCACCGCAATAAAGCGAGTCACACGAATTTTTTTTGTTTCCCAGTGCATATATACACTATACTGTAGTCTATTAGTGTGCAATAGCATTATGTCTAAAGAAAAACATTGCGAGAATTATCAAAATGTGACACAGAAGTGAGCACATGCTCTTGGAAAAATGACGCCGATAGATTTGCTCGACGCAGGGTTGCCACAAACCTTGAATTTCTAAAAAAAGAGCAATATCTGCGAAACGCAATAAAGCGAGGTATGCCTAAGAAATGGTATCAATTGCAGGCGAATGTCAAAACTACCACAAGTTGCAAACACTGATACTGTTCTTTCAGCACACAAATAGAACAAACTCTGTAGCGTCATTTTCCAGTTACTTCAAAAATGCATGAGTTCTATTAGCCTTGCAGTTGCCAGCTGTAAATATAAGTATCTATCTGCTATTTTTATAAAGAAGCTTCAAAGTTTCACACGTCAGCAACATCTAAAAAAATGCAAATTACTTATTCTCTCTTTTGTTTAACTGGTAAACACTTCAGACAAATTGCACAGAGGTGACTTCACAGATAAATATGTCTCTGGGGCGTAACTAAGCACCACGCCATGCAGACTTCAGCATTATGACTTAAGTGGTCAGTTAGAAAAGAACCCAGGACCCATTAAACAGGAATTCGGGTGGACGCCAGAGCCGGTCTGGATGTTGTGGCTGACAGAAAGATCCTGACCTGTACGGAATGTAATCTCGGTCTTCCAAGCAGCAGCCAACTCGCTATACGGACTGATATATACCGCGAATCACAAATCAAATAAACTTCCACGCTGCTTTTTCGTTCCTCGGAATCTTATTTACTGAGGCGCTCGTGTGTGTCTGTCCTCAAATTTAAAGAGTCATCATTATTACAGACACTGAGAGATATGCTGCACCTCTATTAAGTTATTTTTTATAAACATTCAAAATAATATCACACACCAGACACAAAATACTTTGCCTTTTTTCGTAATCTGATATCTAACAAATGAATGGTTACGAACACATCCAACTTACAGAATATTGTACGAAAGGGTTGTCTTCATTTCCACTCTGAAGATATGAGTCGAAAACTGTAAAAGTTTATAAAAGTGACACAGGTTCGAAATCTGACACGTTACTCTCTTTTATCTCCCTAACGGTGCATCGAAAAAGTAATTTTGGACCCAATATGTTAATTTTCGGGAGTAATTTCACAGACATTGCAATTTTGTTCAAATATACAAGATTTAACGCTCCGAAATCGTAAAATGCTAACGGCTTGTGTTTTTAAACAGCTAGTTATACTGAAGTCGTTTTTCCAACGGATTATGGATCCTTACGGCTGACATAAATTGACAAACTTACAAGAAATGTCTCCAAGTTATTTTTTAAGGCGATCAAGTAAGTTGCTGCATGAGAACGACCGGTTGATGAGTGAGAAGAATGATTAGGAGTTGTGTATTTGTGAAGTGGGCTACAGACTGCAGAAACTGGCGGATGTCCAAGCAATTCCGACCACGCCTGGAGTAAAAGGCCAAATTACACCTGGCAACTTTAAGTCATACCACAGTCGAGGGAGTTTCATGACAGCGTCTCAGATACGTACAACTTGTCGACATGAAACCGGTAAACGTTTCAATTCTTCCAGATCGTAACGACGCTGTCGAAAACGCTGAGAATCTGAGTTGGGAAGGATGGCAAAGACTGCAGTGGCCTATTTTAAAATGATATCTGAAATTCTTCTGAAAAGATTGAGGAATTCGTCGAGACAGCCGATTCCAGCCTAAATTCAAACCGTATTTCGCTTGAATATGAAGAAAGTGCAGTGATTAACCACTGCATTCCATGGGGAAAAGTCAGTGATATCATGTCTGGCGTGTCTTTACTTTAAAAATTGTCTTTGTAAGGATGTCTTGCCGTGTTCTGAAAATTTTAAAATAAATTGAAGCGACAATGATCAATAATTAATTTACTCCTGGCCTAATACAGGCACAACGTAGTCAGCACTTAAGGCAAGAAACTGGGTGTGGCAAAGTGGACAAGTCCAAAGGCAAAAGTTCTCACTGGATAGTCTACAACGGTTCTCACGTTAACACACACAAAACAATTAGGGATGTTTTATGTTATCCCCACCTAAATATCTATAAACATTTCTTATAGATGATGTTCCTTTATTCCGTATTCCCATGTGAATGAACTCTCATTGCCAGCAAACGCAAATTTCTAAGTTCGGAGCACATCTAGGTCTACACAGTTTATAATATTAATTCTTCTTCTTCCTTGGCTCTACAACCCAGTTGTGGGACTTTGCTATCCCCTTTCAGAGGTTTACTAATCTTTTAAGTGTGCATTTGTGAGTTGTAAGTGATCAGCCCACTGCCTCTGCACAATTTCTACTCAATCCTGACTTGACTCCTAGGGCCATCTAGTAGTGAATCAGGAGAGACTTGGGTGAGAAATGGCCGCTGAATTTTGCTTACGAAACACCTCGTTTCATGCTCGTAAGGTTCTTTTACACGCCGTAAATCTACGACATGGGACCGTGACTTTACTTTCCCTCCGAAGGAAGTTGTGCTAAGGATTCTTATCACCGTTAAAAATCCATCGACTTCGACCGGGTTTGAACCCGCGAACCTTCGGTCAAATGGCAAACACGCTAACCACTAGTCCACCGAGGGCGAGTTATAAGCTTAATAGTCAATTTAGAAACGCTGTTGAGCGAATCAGAAGCTAAAAGGTTGGGGGGAGGGGAGGAAAGAATGGACGCTTTTTGGATCATTTCGTCACGGAAATTACGAGCTGCAAGGTGTAATTAACAATTCCACTTATTTCTTACGTATTACAATGTGACTGTTGTAGAAAATAAGGCATAATGCCACGCGTTTTACGGGCAACAGTAATCTATATCAAGACCGTGTCGAATGCTCTAACTGATGCTATGATTATTATTTCGCAGTAAAATTGTTGAAAAAATAACAGGGAAATAAGAGTGATTTGTCCACCACCAAAATCGTGACACTAAACCAGCAATGAATCGTGTGATCGGTTTCGTGACCAGTATTAAGGCACCACAACTATCATGCTCTTTGACTCAAGACGATATGGCTTCCTACACTACATTTTTTTAGTTCGCATGTACTAATATAGTATAAATATCTCGTCCAGCCGCGCCTGGTGTGTTTGGATGTGACTGAGGACCGCCCACCTTGCAACCTACGCGACCTCAAGAAGGCTGTTTCATCAATCATGCAACGTCAGCTGCGTGTCGATCACTTAATCTGCTTTATTCATATTTAGATGCTTAGTTAAAATCCCAAATAACTTACTGATGATTTTCTTAACCCTTATTGTCTGCTACTGTACGGAAAATCATAACGAAATACGAAACGTGGGTGTGTATACTCACATAATGAATTTGGTATCTGCAAGCTGCCTTCTCAAACAGCTCAAAGTTATTTTCTCAGAACAGTGCCTGCCGTATTATGCAATGAAAACACCCTTATCCGCGTTTCCCACAGTCTCTAAATAACTTTTAAATGAAGTGTATGGCATTCATAAAACTCGACGGGAAAAGTGTTTTTGCAGGTCACTCCTATGCTGCTTATTATAAAAGCACACGGCCAACAACTACAATATAAAGACTACGCTAACTGTGAAGATGTGCCCCACCAGCGTCACTCAAGGTAAAACCTGAAAATGTATATGGTAAATACAGTTGAAATGGGCAAGACTTTCAGAGATAAATTATTACAAATATAGGATTTGAGACTTTCGCGGCGAGTGAAATCAATAAAATCTTCTCGGGCAATCAGTCGTGTCAACTGGTTACCGTAGTAAACCGACGTTTAGGGAACCAACCCTGTCCGCATCATCAGGGTTCTGATGTGACTAGATACCTAGGAAGTCGCCTAATCAGTGATAATAGGACACATTTAGTGCATAAACTATATAATAATACTGAAGACGATAATTTACGGTTCTTATCTATTAATCAAATTAGACACGAGATTAATGTTGAAGAATTTATCATCGAACATGATAACACTATCGCAGAACTCATTTGCAGATGAGGCACATTGAAAAAGAGGACATCTAGTATTGTTTGTGTGTGTGGGTGTGGATGGATGGGTGAGTGTACGTATATACAGATGTCAGACAGTTGCTCGCCGCTATCAACTGTGCCACAAAGCTAACAGTGATCATTTTGAAGACCTTCTAATCCACTAAGTGCCAATGCCGACGTATGAAACGGTTCAGTTTATTAAAATATCTTTATTGACGTAAATACGTCTATAAGGAAGGGTCATTCGGCAAAAATGTGTTACGAAAAAGGGAAATGAAAAAGTGTAACTTCATTGTTATGTTACCTAGGAAACGTCATCTGTTTACTTTGCATTGTTATTACCTGTAAAATATTAAATTACATTACATTACCTTACCTTACCTTACCTTACATTACATTACTTTAAATTACATTCAGCTACCACAGACCCATCTTAAGCGTAAGTAATTCAAGTTAAATAAGCAATGTCTTAATCAAACTTTACTCAATTGTAAAGCATGTATAAAGGAAATATTTAGAATGAAGCCAATATATAAACTTCCTTTCCGTATAGACGTATTTACGTCAAATTCTCCGGAACCGTGGTTCCACTGTCACTTTTTCATTCATTGAATGTATGTGTACATATTTTTGGTACATCCTGTGTATATGTAGGTACGCAGAAACGAAGGAGAAAAAAGTACTAAAGTCGCTTAAGTTTTTTATTCGAATTTTAAAACTAACAATTTATAAACGCGGAGGACTAGTGATAAAACCTTCTTATAAATAATGCCCCAAAAAAAAGATGTCTCCCATATAAAGTAAGTAATTTTAAGTCATCCATGATAGGCTACTTATTATTCACACATGGTTAAATAAATGTTGCAGCAAATGTTCTCTGGATAGGTGGTATTTCAAGTTCTCTTGGCGGCGAGAACGAAGACGGCCGCCATATAAGTGTATTCTTGCAGTGTGCGCTTTGTAGTGTTGTAGAAATGTACCGACGTTTCACATGTCTCTGTCTTCCGGGTAAGAGTAAGGTGAGCGCGAGGAAATGG
Organism: Zootermopsis nevadensis; assembly: GCF_977971745.1. Classification (NCBI taxonomy): domain Eukaryota; kingdom Metazoa; phylum Arthropoda; class Insecta; order Blattodea; family Termopsidae; genus Zootermopsis; species Zootermopsis nevadensis. The sequence goes on along the minus strand of NW_028259192.1, from coordinate 7,091,399 downwards.
TTTCAGACAAGGCAGAACCTTGGTCGAACCAGACTAGATGTTCGCTCTTCCCACATCTGAAACCAGTGCCTCGCTCGCGGCTTACTCGTCGCCCTGATGACGGAGGCAGCGAGTACCACCTCTAAAACTTCTGCCAGACGACTACATGGTGCAAATTCTCAAATGACAGTCACCATATTTCTCTGGATAGTTTCAAGTATGTTAGAAGTCAGTTGTGAAAAGCGAGTTCCAAGCAATAAAAGCAAAACAATTTTTCATCTAACCATGCTAAATGAGAAAAAAAAAGTAATAATCCGTATTGGGGCTAACAACTTTACAATTTGTGTGTAGAACACCAGAGTTAAAAAGGGCATAGTACTGTTCCGTATTAACTTTTCTGCAGAAAAAAAAATTGTTTCATCAGCTTGATATGATTTCCAGTATACCAATTTTATATAGTTAATATCTGTCTGAAAAAGAAAAGTCTTATATCAAGATAATTTGGCGAAAACTTTTTGTCAGCAATGTTTACAGATCGTTAACGTATACATAAAACAACAAAGATTCCTAACCCCAACGCTGGGGAATACCAGACAACGCAGGGACAGTCAACATTACCAATCGACAAGTCGTCACTGCTAAGACTGTCTAAAAGCAAGTTATGTAAACCCAAATCAAAAGCGCTACTTACTAGAAATAAGATAAAGTAGATGTAATAAAACTGTTAATTATCTGACACGTGTCATTATAGAGGGATTTTTCGTTTGGTAGGTCAGGTGAAACGTAAAGACGCCTAAGTTTGATTCTGATAAAGCCATTCATAAAATCTGTAGTAATAACTTCTCCTGGTCTTTGCGCTCTCTTTTGAGATACTCAGCACAGCGAAATGGAAATATTAACTAAGCCGCTTTACTGTAAGACTGTACTGACATGGTCTTTTTGAAAAATTCTGGTCGCCACCTTTTATACTCTGTGCTGGCATGTCACTGGAAACTTGTCTGCTTGATTGTTCATTCCATGTGCGACACTCTTCTGGCGTCTACAGCCTATTTATTCTGTGCAGAACTTTCTTTATTAAGTTCAATGTCCCCGTCACTAGGTCCACTGGCAGGGAAGTATTAAAAGATTTTATTGAATCTTCCATTACCAGCAAACGTTCCAATAAATTTCACAACATGGTTTGGCCAAGACAAATGTCTGAAAAAAGAATATGAAATTCCTTTACAGTTTCTGATACGTGGTTAGTGTCGGGGGCGGTAGATTTTGCGGTTTCTAGCTAACATTAGTAGTTCAAGAATCCACCACCAGAATACAGATGAAATTACGAAAACGACACACGTAAGTGACACATAATTTTCTCATAAAATATAAATACATCTGTGAAGTACATTCTTAACACTTTTATTTTCTTGAGATGATCTAATATCGTGTAATTACTCGGTGAAGTCTGAAAGAAACTGGCGTTGGTTGCGCAGTACTGACACAGTAAAGTGCGCACGCGCAAATGGTTCGTATTGTGCGCTGCGCGGATACAATTTGCCCCCCCACCCCCCAAAGAGTTTAGTGAATGACGATGGTTCAAAACTGGGAGGACGGAAACTGATTCATAGTCAAGGTTGAGAAATAATTTTCAATGCTTACGCATTCACAAAAAATAAACGCGGGGTAAGAAACGTAGAAATCCTATCCAAAGATATGGACTCTTGTGTGGACTATGTGACGTTAGGGCCGTAATAGAAATAGAGGAAGAATAATTCAGCTCTATAAGAAAGGAAGAACGGATACGTGAAGAAAATTGGAGAAGAATGTGTAAAACTGGAACGGGTGTTTTATGAAATGTCTGAACGTTTTATATTCAACCTAGAAACTGAATAACTGCTCCAGTGAAGCCGACTCAACTAGCACGGAGAAATGTGCTAGCTGCATGCGAGTCATCCCCACCACTACACGTGCGAGCAGATTCTTGCGAATCGTTACCGACTGTACTCCTCCTTTGCTTTGAACTGTACTGTTTGCACCACTTGCGTCACGATATGTAACTAATTAACTTATTTTCCTGCTAAACAGAAGTCTTTGTCGAACGAAGTCGTTTGCAATGCCTAGTACTTTAGAATGCAAAGGTAAAATCAAGTGTATATAAACGTAAAACAGCATTGACTACCATATTTGCTTTTATTTAGCATCTTAATTTATGATAATGCATAGGCAAACTCCGGCTGTTCGAATTAGACTCTTGCAGGTAACGAAGAGTAGAAAACTTGTACTAACGTTCATTAGACATGGTGTACTAACAAACAGATTTTACGTCATCTGGATACCTACGACACCAATGTCGACAAGTTTATTCTAACAATATATAAGGAACTCAGCATGCTAAAACAGAGATATTTTCAACATATGACATCATTACAATAAAATATTATGAAGTCATGCAGAAACGTTACACACAACCAAAAACTTCTGTACTGCCGGCTGTCTATTCCGAAAGACAAGTGACGCTTCAATAAATTAACCACCAAAAGCTCAGGCACAGTCCTTAATGAGGCAAATGCTATATGGATTAATGTCGCAAGATATGCCACGAGTCTACTTTCAAAGCATGAAACATAGTAGCAACAACTGACCTTGTCAAAACAAGGCGACAAATAATATCAGTTAGCCGTCAGAAATCGTTTAATAAATGAAAAAGATAAGAAATTCACGCAGAGCGAAACAATTCTGGCGCCTTCTCTCTGTTATTGCATCCATATTTTCAGTTCGTGAAAGACTAATAGTTATGAGACTATCTGCGACCCTCTGACCTTTGCGAATGGTGCCAGTGACGTCAGAATTATCTGTGGCCAATGACCTATGCGTGGGCGGGGAGCTTGGTGGAGCCTGTCTGGCTGGCAATTACGTCATCAGGGGGACTCCCCATGTATCGAGAGCAGGGTGTGTGACTGAGTGGCTGAAAATTCCCCACTTTCGTGGACAGAAACATGTGTATTCGTGCAAAGTTTTGTCAGATTTTGACTGAAATTGGAACGTATTATCAAGAAATGTTGGTAAATTCAAATTTAATTTTGATCAAATTTAATGAAAATCCTTTCGGCGCTTCCCGATATGCGATAGATGGGCGGCCAGACATGGTGAAGCGAATACGCCTGCCTGAAATTACACTAGATGTAAACAAACTTAAAATTTGCAAGGGGATCAACAATGTTGAAAATAAAATGTCAGAAGCGCGAAGTAGCGGACGCACTTTTATCAAACCCGAGCGCGTGTTATGTTAGGCTAAGCCTACAGCGCACATAATTCTTTTTTCCACTCCATAATTACACTGCAGTTTTTCTCAGTCATGAATGAGTACGTAACTGGTCTTTTTCAACCATGAATGTGGTGATAAACTGCAATGATAACGGAATTATATTCTGTAACATTCGTGATGCACTCCTTGAACTTTTAACTTCTATGGTAACAAAAAACAACGGATAATCCAGTCTCATTCTCTGGAGACTGGGAAATCGCGTGTTTTGGCATCGTGCCATTCTTTACTAAACGGAGTTAAATTTACTTTCTGACCTCCGATTAATATAACGTTCGCATAGTTAATCAGGCAACTCAGACGTCTGAAACCTTCAGTATTGCATTAACGCGTGTAAAAGCAATGCCGAGTAAACAGATGACGTTTCCTAGGTAACATAACAATTCACGCAAGATGGCCATTGTTTCCTTTCACTTGTTTGCCGAATGACCCTTCCGTATAGACGTATTTACGTCAAAAAATTGGTGTAACATTATTTATGCTGAAGTCCAGTGGAGAGGCCTCATGGGCAGACACAAAAATAGCATGTGAATGGGTTAAAAATGTTTGGGAGGACTAAAGAAAGGATATACCTAAGAAGAAATCTATAACGCAGACGAAACTGGACTTTTACATGACAGCTGATACGTTTAATTTAAAGGTAAAAAATGTGTTGGTGGAACAAAAGTGAAACACTGTTTAACAGTGTTCATATACGCGAATATGATGAACGAAAAGTAAAGAATATGTCAAAATCTTCGATGTTAAAAAATATAAAGAAGCTTTCTGTTGAATTTTAAACAATATGTGAGGATAGGACGACAGTGTGTCATTATAAGATGCGATTAATTTAATGAAAGGTGCGTGGGATATTGTTACACCTGCAAAAAGGTTTCTGATTGTTTCAGAAAAGCCGGCTTTTAATCCGATGTTTCTGTAAATAACGAAACCATTGCTGAAGGTGAACCTGCTTTCTCTGAGTGGCTGAAAAAGAGTGAAATGAAAACCTTGGAACGTGTTCCCGTTATTGTTTTGTTACCGCTGATGACGATTTATTAATCACCATTTCCTAGATAAAACATTTAAAATAAAATATAATTACACGAACTTTCAGTGTTGAATCACTAGAGCGATCACTGAAAATGTGAATCTGTACGACAAAGCCACTTACCTGGTCATGTGACCGAACACCCTGATGGACATGGTGCGCCCTCGTTCTTTGACGCACCTCACAGCAGTCAGTCACCACGGACTCCGCCCCACCTGCCGACAGAATCATGAAACTAACTCAATGTGCTGGCGGCAGATCAAAGCATTTTATTGACTGGTGCTGATATAGTTAGGGCTGGGATAGCTCGGTCAGTATAGTGGCGGCCGGGGTTCGATCCCCGACAGAGGTAGATTTTTCCTCTAGCCTCTGCAGGCAGATCGATTCTGGGGTACCGAGGTCCTTTCCTCGGGTCTAAAACGCGCCCAGAGTGACACTGACCACTCACACCTATCAAGTGCCGTGGTAGGAGCTATAACTCCTCCCCCAAACACCTACACTGCTGTTATAGGAAACTGCACAGCAATGGTTATTCGAAACTGTCAAAACACAACAAATAATCTAAAGAGAGCTTTAAAACTATTCTGACTAAATGTTGGTTGCAATGTTTCCTCTACACTACATAAAATAATCCTACCACTGTGGATTGGTTAACTGTCAATCAGCTTTGCAAGAAAATCCACGTCTTTATGGAAATATAAAGTGAAAACAAGAGCCTGCTGTTGGCACTTATCTTAAGCAAAGGGAATCCAAACCACACCACAAATTTTCCTTAAAATAAATTTTAATAGTATCCTCCCGTCAATATGCATGTTTCAGAAGTGATCTAAACTTCCCAGGTTTGACGACCAAAATGTTGTATTTAATTACAATTTTTCATGCTTTCTACATGCCCTCATGCCAATATCCTTTATTTGAGCATCCTAATAACATCTGATGAGTACGAAATATCAACCTTATCAATGCACATTTGTCCAGCCTAGTGTAAGACATCAATCTGTGGTCTTCCCTTAATGTTACAAACCAAGGTTCAGACCCATACACAGGGTGAGTCAGAAGTATGTTTAAACACTTCGTGTGAGTGTTCCAGGATCAAAAATAAGAAAAATATTCTATGAACATGGAGTCGCAAATGTTTCATTTTCGAAATAATTGCCAAAAATAAGTTTCAATGAATTGACCTTATATCAAAGTGAATCCAGCTTCCAGCAAAGATTTTCAATTAACGTTTGAGCAGGAATTGTTGGCGACTTGCTTATTGGTCCACACATGCTTCCATGGCGTCTAAGAGGACCTTCATATCGGCGATTCTTAAGAAGACACTTGCCACGTCTCCTTGAAGATGCACCACTGAATACAAGAAGACGAATGTGGTTTATGCACGACAGAGCCCCAGCACACTTCTCCCGTCGCGTCAGATATCATCTCAATGAACAGCACCCTCAGTGATGAATTGGGCGTGGTGGCCCAGTAACATGGCCATCGAGGTCACCGGACCTGACTCCATTGGACTTTTATCTGTGGGGTCAATTGAAGTCCGTCGTTTATGCAACACCCATAAACAATGATGACGACATTTTGGGAACGTGTGCAGAATGCATGCCAGATGATTCGAAGAAACCCTGGTGTGTACGAACGAATTCGTCAGTCTTGTGTACGTCGTGCTCGTGCATGTGTGGAGATTGAAGGAACAACCTTTGAGCATCTGTTATAAAGAAACATCCCTGTCCTTATACTTGGCAATAAAGGCATACATTGAAAATTATTTTTGGCTATTATTTCGAAAAAGATGCATTTGCGATCCCATGTTCATAGGAACACTTTTTCTTATTTTTGATCCTGGAACACGCACACAAAGTTTGTAAACATACTTCTGACTCACCCTGTATATGTAAAATATAATCCATATGATGATAGAAGATAAAATAACAAAACAAATCCTTCCTCTCACATTACCGTCTAAGAAACTCATTAACGTCTACATAAATATCTAATGGTATGATGATTATGAATGATGAATTGAGAAGAATATGGAATGAACCCTATCGCTATTTTAAGGTAACAGCAGCATTTGCCTGGAGTGACGGAAGAATACATAGAAACACTATCCGGCCTACCGACACATTCCAAGCGGAATCCTCTCGATACGATGCAGATGCTCACTCTTACCACCGCCACAAAACAGCACTGAAGAGAAATGTGGCGGCAGAAAGTGGTGAGCCACTGTCGTGTCGTTATGTCTTTGACTGACTGACTACTGTCAGGAAATAGGCATTATGGCCTCCTGCGAACCTTGGCCTTTGTAAGGAATTTTCTGGCAATTTCTTGAGCTGTTTTCGATACACGTACGGCTCCTTTAAATCGCCTACACAGGACACGACAGCATAGCACACAAATATGCGGACAAAACTCATGCCTCGAGTGAGATTCGAGCAGAAAAGTCGACAAATTCAAGACCGTTCACGCCTTAACTGCGATATCACTGTGAAAAGCTTGAAGCGTAATTAAAGTCTGACAAGGAGAGTAAAAGGTCTGTTGATTATAGCTTGAAATAATCATAATCCAAATTATAAAACAGCATGTCTTCCGTTTACATTAACGAATGATTATTTGTAGAGTTTATCTAATGCCGAATGACAATGGACTATGTTCTTACAACACGAACCTGTTACTGGGGATTTTCGATGCAGACGTCTAGCTGGTGAAGGTTTCTCTCTCCGCAAACTCCCGCTTATTATAGCCGTGACATCAACTGACGAAGCTTGCGTGCCCTTCGATGAACTTAGGATACAGTCGTGACCGCAAACATAGGAGCCTTGGAGGGGAATGCTACTATTTTATTTTATGTTAAGCAAAACATTTTATTCCTAAGAAATTTATCTTCCAAACCACTGTCAGTGATAAAAATGAAAGACAATGGTAGCCTAATTAATGCTCGCTTAAAATGAGTCGATTATTTAATTCGTACTATCGGACACTGAGTGTCAACAATGGAAGAGAAAAGTTTGTGTTCGTAAATAAGTTCCGACAAGAAATTCAATTCTTAAAGCACTGGGATATGGTGATTACAATGTTCCTGATTCTGTTGCGCCATAAGATTAAAATATAAATAAAACACAAAAATACGTAAGTTCACTTTTAAAAGTATGCATAAGAGTGCCAAAAAATATTCAACAATCTAAATAAAGAATGTTGTGGCATGTGATGTACCGATAAAAATGTCTGAAAATCCTTAATTTAAACTGCAGTTATCTGAGAGTGTATTTAAACTGACAAATATGTATTGCCGTAAAAATTCCAGAAAAGTTTGTTTGCATGTCAAGTTATAACATAGAACTGACATATTCCTGTCAAAATATGTTTGTCCGGAAAGTAATTTTGGGGGTTCAGAATGCCACACGTACTTATAAATATGTAAAAAATAAAACGCACAAATGAAGGTCAACTCGAGAAAATTTCTCACCTTTCGTGGCTAAACAGGGGACCCATTTTTTGTAGCGGACACGATCACTGGAAGCAATTCTCTTGATTTTCTGGTGAACATTTCCTTTCCTTAGTTGGAATTTTTCAACAAGCACTGATCGTGATTCACTCCTGGGCGTTGCATGGAGAGGGGAAGCCCAATCACTTGGCCTCCAAGATCACCAGACTTGACGGCCCTCGACCTATTTTGCGTGATGATGTCAGTCAGAAATGTCGGTTATGACTGAACTTGTGACCAACAGACGAATTCAAACAACGGATCACCGAATCTTTTGAAACAGCTCCTGAGGTGTTTATGAGTTGAAATCAGATATCTCTTAGATATGTCATGTCACGACAGGAGTTCGTGTGAACATTCACTGACAAAAACCCTTCGAGTTAACCTTCATTTCTGTGCTTTGTTTCCTTCAATATGTGTAATGGTTAAGAAAATGCAGCCTCCAAAAACTCAAGAGAGACTTTCTAGAAACAATGTACACTGAAAATGGTGAAACAAACAGAACAGAAATTCAAGTATACGCTGAGACTACGTTAAAGTACTAAGGTATTAATATTTTAAATAGTCTCTGCGTCCAGACCGGCTCTGAGGCCCACCCAGCCACCTATTCAATTGGTACTGGGATCCTTTCGCGGGGGTAAAGCACGGCCGGAGCGTGACGCTAACCACTCACCCCCACCTAGTGCCGAGGTTAAGAATGAGTAGAAACTATACCTTCTCTCCCCCTATGCGCCTACATGGCTTATGGCGAGGCAACTTTTTTATTATTCAGATCATTAAATGATCTACGACGATCACACATTTTATTTTCGTCCAAGTTCTGTATACGGGATAAATTATATCAAGCCAATGAAACTCCACAAATTCCAAACTTTCTCATTTTCGAAACAGCTTTTATAACAGATTTATGAAACCTGTCTGGTGTGATTCTGATAGCTCTAAGATCATCTTTGACTTCATATGAGCAGAAACTTTGAAGATGGCTGTCTTCTAGGTTGTTGCGCCATGTAGTCTGGTAGAAGTTTATCTGCGTTTCAGAGGTCCTTGCTGCCTCCACCACCAGGGGGCTACAACCCAGCAGAAAGCTATCTTCAGACTCACCGCCGTGAAAACATCAGATCCTACACAGCAGAAACTTTCTTTAATCGAGTTACGCAGGCAGCAAAGAACAATTTACTCCAGAGTCCAGACACAACCTATGCGTGGTGTTTGGTGTTAAAGTAAAGCAATTCTCGTTCAAAGGCGTAAGCACTGAACGGTGAGCTTCCAGCTCCAATGTGTCACTTTACTTTAAGGGTTTCAGAAGATGGATATGCAGAGTTCAAAAGTCATTATGAATTTTTAAGTGGAGAGAAACATTTCAAACAATCCCAGCGAGATATTCTGATCGTACTTTACACCTTGCTGAGTTATAAGTCTCAAGTTTAAGGAAACTGTCATATTTACGAGCAGATTTAAATACGATAGCCGATGGACTATCAGGCGGTAACTTTATTTTAACAGCTGACTAACAGAATAACAGAGAATCTTTCTACTTTTACATTATAACCTACATTTAATTTTAAGCACCTGATACGTTTCGTTTCTAACATAGTATGTCCTTTGTATGAACAAAGATTGTTAGTTTGCAGCTGCTCTTAACTATGATAATGCCCCTCAAACCAAAGCGATACGTAACTTGCAACCTTTCGTCAGGCTGCTCGGAGGATGGGATGTTTAGTTGGTGAAAGTTGGCGGACTTCTTTTGTTCTTGGTTCTCAGCGGCGTGAAACGACCGAATTGGCGATGGCGCCAGAGGTAGATTAATCAGTAACAACAGATTAATAGAAAGAAGATTTCCGTCTTCTGGGTTGTTGCGCTGTGTAGTCTGGTCGATGTTTACCAACATTTCAGAGGTCATACTGCCTCCGTCATCAGGGCGATGAGTATGAAGATTTCTGTCTTCTGGGTTGTTGCGCTGTGTAGTCTGGTAGATGTTTATCAACGTTTCAGAGGTCATACTGAATCCATCATCAGGGAGATGAGTATGAAGATTTCTGTCTTCTGGGTTGTTGCGCTGTGTAGTCTGGTCGATGTTAACCAACGTTTCAGAGGTCATACTGCCTCCATCATCAGGGAGATGAGTATGAAGATTTCTGTCTTCTGGGGTGTTGCGCTGTGTAGTATGGTCGATGTTAACCAACGTTTCAGAGGTCATACTGCCTCCATCATCAGGGCGATGAGTATGAAGATTTCTGTCTTCTGGGTTGTTGCGCTGTGTAGTCTGGTCGATGTTAACCAACGTTTCAGAGGTCATACTGCCTCCGTCATCAGGGCGTCATTGCAACAACCCAGAAGACAGGAATCTTCATACTCATCGCCCTGATGACGGAGGCAGTGTGACCTCTGAAACGTTGGTTAACATTGACCAGACTACACAGCGCAACAACCCAGAAGACGGAAATCTTCATAATCGCCGCTGTGAAAACCTCAAATCTTACAGATTAATAGCAAGTTTACTGATTAAATTAATTGCACAGTGGTACGCATTTACTAAAATCGTTGATACTTACGATAAACTTTTGCGGGTTAAATTTGGCGCTAGAAATTTCCAAAACTACGTGTGTCGCGTTACTAAATCGGCAAAGTCAGAAAGCCGGAAAGTCTGAGAAGAATAAAAGAAGTTACCTGTCATAACGTGACGATGAACGGAGGACAAGAGAAGAGGAATCAGTGTTTATATTGCGAACATTATCACAATAAATGTCATTTCCTTTAGTTTCTGTGAATTCTGGTCGAACAGCGTCGAATTTTTACTCAGACGCATACAATTCAAACAGACCTAAATATGAGCGTATCAGTGAATCCTTTCTGAAAAACCTGGTCTAATTCAACTGGACACAACGGCTTACGAAATAACTACATCTGTGGAAGCAAGACGCGATACTGTGTGTCGGGTCAACGCAGTATCGCCAAGGACAGCAGACTATCGGCGAACTTGACAAGGCACTGACTCTTCACATCTTTATGCGAAACAGCTACGTCATGCACTTTCATTGTTACTATAACTGATCTCCTCATCTGTTACACAAACTAAAGACAGTGTTATTGTTTACAGGTTAAATACAGCTTAACTATAACATAAGCATGAAATGACAACGTAACGCAATACAAAGGCGAGGGCGCTTAATACTTCCTCATACAGAATAGGCACGACTTTCAGCGCCCACGCAGGTTTGACCTCGTCGGGCGAATACAGACAGTGACTTCTTTTTATCGCCTGCGGAGGACGATACACCACTTTTCAACTACCACAAGAAAGTTTGTGCACTGTAGAAATAACAGGGACTCATACCGATCTTTAAGCTCAAGTTTTTTATCACACATCTTTCCAATTTCACCTATTTTATTTGCATGGAGCCACATCTGATCACTCGATGCATAAACGGTTGCCGATAGCCGCAACGTATCTCAAGACCTGACCTGCACAGCAGAAAAATTACAGCCAGCACCAAGCATGAACACAACTGACTCGTAAAAAAAATCTTCATTCTGGATATCAGATTTGCGAACAGCACTGACTCCTGCAGACCCGTTGGAAGCCAAAACCTACGCATGAAGAAGACACTAAATGCCATATACCGGACGCTAGAATCATGTATCTCTTTCGTTCATCATGTAAACTTCAGCAGAAGATTTGAGGTTTCCACGGCGGTGAGTCTGAAGACAGCCATCTTCAGCAGGTAATATCATCGAAAGCCCACAGATAACGCTCTCGTACGCTGGATAGGATCACACTAGACCAGAGGTTTCCAAAATATTATACCTTGCGCCCCCCTTAAAACATTTCATAAATTTCACGCCCCCCTTCCAGAACAAGTGCAAGCAAACAGATTTGACATAAAATTTAGCTATGAGTATTTTTTTATTTGTAGTGTTCTGTCTGACGACAGGTCCATATATTATGAACAGCATCCTTCCAACCTCTTCAGGTTATCAAGGACCTGCTCATACATATATACATTCTTGGCAGAGATGATCAGAAGTGGTTTGCCATTGCCTTCTTCTGTGTGTGAGAGGAGTAATTGTTGGGATGCCACGGAGAAACCGGGGAAGCCCCCGGAGGAAAACTCCGTGATGCCTAGACCACGGCCTTGCCCAACACAAGTTATAAATTTGAGCACCACCGGGAATTGAACCCGGGACCCTAGGCTTACAAGGCTAGTGTTCTACAGCACTGCAAGACAACTAAACTGTCCCAACCAAGCAAAGGACGTTAAAAATGTTTCTCCATATTTCGTTAAAAAACGTTTTTCATACAAACAACACCCCCTCCCCCAGAAAACCACTCGCGGCCCCCCAGGGGGGCGCGCCCCACACTTTGGGAACCTCTGCACTAGACAATAAAGTTGTCTAATGACGCTCGAATCATGATTCTGTTTTAATTTTGTAAACTTGGGCGGTCAGTATATCTAAAGAAGAAGATAACAATCTCGTACGTTGGAGAACCAAACTCAAGTCTGTGATCAAAGTGAAAATTTCTCACTTTAACGAAAATAAAAATGCTTCTCTTACATCACACTTTTCCGTTGTTAAAGTTCTTCACGCTTGCCTTTTTAAAACACCTGAATCTTCTGATACTTTCCATTCTGAATGCTGGAGGTATGATGATGTATTGATTCTCCAAAGCGCTGTGACAACGGTTGATTCAGTATTCTGATTTGACCTCGTAAAACTGTAAACAGGTTTGTTATCTCGTCCCGTTTCCATTGTTCTATGAAACTTTAATACAAATTATATAAACCTAACAGTAATATATTACTATCAAATGTTAACAAGAAAAATCCAATATGACCTTGAACCGAATGAAGAGGCGCTGCCAAGGGTTTTCAAGTCCCAGACAGACGCATGGAATCAGCATGTTACAAGCGTATTTCTGTCAACAACATACGATAGACCACGCCAGTTTAACATCCACGTTTCATTCACTTGTGGCCCGAGAATCGAATATAAAATCCAGAATTTTGTATACTGATTTCCGCATAAGGTCGTTATTTACCCTGACCACTCCAGGCGACCATTTCGAGCAATTACAATCAATAATTATTCCTCGGGATTTAGAAAAATACAAATTTCGGGATTTTGAACGATGAAATCCTCTATACACTATCAGTTCATTGGTTTACATACCTTATCACTTACAATAAATATTTATAATTTCCTTCCAGAAACATCAGTTTTCTTGTATTACGAGTAATTTAAATAAGATAAGTTATTTCCTTATTTCTTTTGGTACCATATGCACAATGCCAAATGGACTTAATGTCCATTCCTTAGAGGACGAACTGCATGTAGTCTACATTATACTGTCAATACACAAATTTCCCAGACTGAGCGCCTTTTAGTCTGTACGTTGGACTGTCCAAACCAAAATTTCTCGTACCTTATTAGCCCCCACGCAAACGACACAGTACAGTTCACAACTCCGTTGGACACAGAGCTTCCATTGTAATGCTGTCAAATGGAGGTGCATTGGAGTCGTAGGCAGTACTATGTCATTTTTCTGGGGGCTGCAAAACTAAAGGAAAATTCAGTTTGAACAGTTTGTGGGAATGCCTTGTTTGCACACTGTCTCTTGCAAGATAAAACGTTGCAACCGCCCAGTCCGAGTTCAAACCCGGAACAAACCAGCTCTCACACCCAAAGAAAACACCTTTACCTTAAAGAAACAAAATTAAACGACAATTCACTGCTATCTCATTCTTCTACACGCGTGCTTGACACGATATTTACCGTTTATTAAAAGTATTGTCGTTCTTCTAAAGCCGATGACTGGCTTATGAATGGTCTAGTGTTCGTTAGACCGAGGCATCTGATGTCAAATAATTTTAGTCACAAAATGTGACTCATTTGTGTTAAAAAAAATTCAATTTCAAAACGTTTTTTGCATTTCACATATGATATGAGATATGTAATGTCGGCTTTGTAGATCAGTTCAGTACGGAAAACTTTCAATCTCTCGAGGCTAACAAGATAGGTTGCGAACTACGAATGCCACTGTTACGAATCTGAAGTTCTAAACGTGTTTTCTCTGACAGGTTCTAAAACAGCACCTCAAGATAAGCCATAACGTCTAGCAACATTTTTCCCAATTCTCAAATTATAGCTACCGTTACATTTCCGATTAAACAATAAAGGCCCTCCTGGAAAGGTCGTTATATGAAGAAATAAATACACACATAATTTTTCAAATCGCCATTTATCATAACTACCCGGTTTTTAACGTGCAAGGCAACTCAAAAATAAATTAACACTTTTCATATGTTTTTGTACACAACGGAAGGAACCAATTAGAGAAGAATGTAAATCAGTTTATACCTGGTGTAAGCAGTTCGAAAATAAAGGTTATATCTGCGAGGGGAAAAGTCCAGGCCGCTAGTGCAAACCTTTCAGCTCAGCCCACGAAAGGCAAATAACAGAGGTAGCTGGGAGATGAATTTGCCTCAGACTTGTACGGTCTCCGGAAGCATTTACTTTGACAGCTTACATGTTGCAGTGAGTGCAGATAGTAAGCATTTCTGCACCATAACAGGAAGTTACATCGCGTATAGCAGGCATACTGAATGTAACGTCGTCATGTGTAGCAGCCATATTGAAAATTAAATTTGGTTGGAATAACCTGTTCCACAAAACCAACGTACAGGAGCCATACTGGAAGTGGCGTCAAAGTTAGATTCCAAGCACCTCAGGAAAAGCACAAGTGACGCAATAAATCGGAAGTGACGTCATCAGCCACGTTATGCGTCGAGACCGCCACGCCACCAATCCATCAGACTTCTACGCGGTGATCGTTTTCAGTGGTATAACCTTCATACCAAGTTTAGTGAAAAATGGAACTATTCGTTCCAACGTTGGAAAGGGGGGGGGGGGCAGAGAGCCGATCATACACCAGTAATGCATTTGCATTTGTTGTATTTATATATTTATTTATTTACTGTTTATCGTAAGACGCTGCCAGTAACTCAGATGATAGGCCTTTTGCATCGAATCATAAGAATGCTATGAAGATTGCTGTCACCTGGATTGTTACGCCGTGTAGTCTGGTAGAACTTTATCGACGTTTCAGAGATTCCTGCTGCCTCCATCATCAGGGCCACTCATCAACCTGATGACGTAGGCAGCAAATACCTATGAAACGTAGGTGAACTTCTACGAGACTACTCGGCACAAGACAGCCATCTTCATATTCGAGGCCGTGATAACCTGAAATCTCACGACAAGAATACTGATGAATAGTTAATTGGACAAGATAGGGAAGGAAGTGGTCATGGTTCATTTTAAGGTACTAACCCGGTATTTGCCCGTGGGACTGAGGAAATCTGCGAGAAAACTCAGTCAGAATAGCGGTCTGTGGACCGAGATTTGAACTCAGGAACTTTCAAATACAAATCAGGAGTGCTAACAAGTATGCCGTGACGATCGGTTTGCAATTTGTTCTGATCGTTATGAAAGAAAGTAAATTTATTCGCGTTCAGATATACATAAAATATCGTAACAGAAGAGCATTATTATTCGCTTCTTATTATGCATGATCATGCCTGTTTATAAATTATTTCTGAAACAAGCAAACTTGTTTGACACTTGTATCTATATATTCTTCCATTGACTCCACCTGACCTTTGTGGGGCAGAGGTTACACATTCATACTACAAGAAGCATGACATTAATACGCTTAATATGCACTCCACGTAATGTTTCATACTTAAACATAGGATTGTTCAAAATCGAGTAGCGATGTTAGGTCAGGTGCGATATATTACAAAATCCAAGTTTCACAATGTAACTAGTTAACAAATAACTGGATATAATTTTTAAGGTTTTTCTTGTACTTAAACATGATTTCAGTGAGAGTTGCATGTCCTATGCAGCCATTGATGTAGTAAATCTCTATTACATATCGATTTATCTACGATCGAAATGCGTGTCTCTTGTATAATACACACATTAGTGAAATGCTTTCCGTCAATCAATTCAGAGTCTTTATCGCCTCGTCTTACTAACAAATAAAAATCTCTCTTAGCCTACTGTCTAAAAAGGAAGGGCTACTTTGGCCTTCGAGAAAGGAACACAAAATGAAGATATTTGCGTACAAGGCGCGCGGTCCTACAAGAACGGGTACCCAAAGTTGAGAAAATTGAACGAGGCACTTCTTCCGCTTAGATGTTAGTGTGGTCAAAGAAATGGGACACAATGCATGAAAGAAACTGCTAGGAAGACCGAAACGTAGATGGGTCAACATTATAACGGATTTTAGGAAAACATATTATGATGATGTGAACTAGACTGAACTAGCTCATGTAGAAGTCCAATGGCGGGACTTTCGGTGACGGTGGTGAAATTTCAGGGTCCATAAGAACTGAATGAATAGTTAAATAGTCGAGGTCACAATTTCATGAGCTGTAAAAAGAATGTCGTCAGTCAACGTTTCTCAGAGCAATATGTACCATTCCAACATTCTTATAGCTTTAGACTCAGTCTCCGGGTTATTTTTTCATCGTCGAAGACAAAACTTAAATTTGCCAAATGTAACCTTAGAGATCGATTCTGAACTGTTCTGACAATGGCGTAGTACAATCTGAATTGCAGGATTTGAGGTTTTCACTGCGGTGAGTCTGAAGATGGCTGTCGCTGACTCATCCCCTTGATTATGGAGGAGTAAGGACCTTTGAAACGTCGGTATACTTCTACCAGACTACACGGCGCCAACAACCCAGAAGACCTAATTACCACGTTAAAGATTCTCTACTTCAGTCTTGTTAAAACTAAATGCCATCAACATTACAGAAAACATGTTCACTGCATAATTGAAAATGAGGTGAAGGTTGGCAAGTTTATACAAGAAGATCGATCTGTAGAAGGTCACACAAATCTTCGCTAGGAGGTGGCTGCAGTCCAGCTGCTTGAACCCTGGCATAGACCTACATCGCCCACAACAGCTGACGGCCAGATCACTACATAACTCAAAGATGCGCTTGTGACACGATGATCCAATCTTCATTGCGCGCCACTGGTAATAAACCATGTAGGCCTGCTTCCTTCTTTAGCCGTTGCACCAACGTCTTTCATCATCTCATCAACCACTGGTTACAAACTATCGATTAGTGTTTCATATTAAAGTGGCTATGTATGTAACTGTGTAAAATGAAACATGACATTAAAGGTTACACATAACTCTCCAACTCAGGCACCTCATTCCTCATTTCAAGAACCTAAACAAACTTATTTTTCGCTTCTGAGATAGGATATAATAAAAAAAGAAACAGAGTCCAATGCACATTCTTCACATATTTTAAAAGTGACTTAAGAAATTCAAGTGCAACTAAAATTCAACAGATTGACCACATACTTTTCAACTTTTAATTTTGTGTTCTAAAAAACCTAAATAATAAAGGATAATAAAGTAAAGTAAAGTTTGTCCCACTATACGCCATGTAGGCGTTTGGGGTGAGTGGAGGTATAGCTCCTCTCTTCCTTGACCTCGGCACTAGATGGGGGTGAGTGGTCAGCATCACGCCCCGGCCGGCTTTACCCCCGGGAAAGGACCCCGGTACCCATTGAACAGGAGGCTGGGTGGGCCCCAGAGCCGGTCTGGACGCAGAGACTAGAGGAAAAATCCTCTGCCCCCGTCGGGGATCGAACCCCGGTCGTCCAGCCCGTAGCTAGTCACTATACTGACTGAGCTATCCCGGCTCATAATATAGGATAATAAATGGATTAAATAAGACTGCAATAGACTCCAAAGAATATTTAATTTAAAAATTTGTTTAAAAGGAGATAATAACCTTAATTTCAAAGGTATGTATACACATGCTTTTCGAATTTAAGTTCATAAGCCAACTACTGTCACCACAGCAGTTACAATATACATTTATGAAATAAACTCAGACAGTCAGGCTTAGGATTTAACTCGGTGTGAACAGAGTTTTTATTTTATAATTCGACACCTGTATGTCGCAGACAGTCAACAGCCGTATAGTTTATTAAATATCTGAGAGGCACTACTTAATCCTTTGCTCACGACTTCATACACAATACTACATGTGCCGTAACGTGTCTGTTCACTGGTTGGCCTGGCATAAAGAACCTACCCCTTGCAATACGATAACCCAACTTACAAAGCGGTGCGTTTGGTTGCCTGCCACCAGGAATCAAATCCTGATACGTAAGATGTACAGACTGTTCCGCTTAAAACGCAACCCTTAACAACAGCAATATTTGTAAGCTTCGGTGGCAAAAATATAACAAGATTGTTTGTTATTTCCAATGGCGCTACAGCCCAAGATCGGGCCGGCCTCCTCCCATGTGAGGGGTTTCCTTGTCTTTGAAGTGTGCATTTGTGAGTAGTGAGTGACCAGACCACTGCCTCTGCACAATTTCTACTCAATCCTGATCTGACTGCTAGAGCCATCTAGCAGAGAATCAGGAGAGACCTGTGTGAGAAATAACCGCTGAATTATGCTTACGAAACATCTCGTTCATGCTCGTAAAGTTCTTTTATATGCCGTAAATCTACGACATGGGACCGTGACTTTACTTCCCCTCCGAAGGAAGTTGTGCTACCCTTAAAAATCCATCGACTCGGCCAGGATTGAACCCGCGAACCTTGGGTCCACTGGCGAGCAAGCTAACCACTAGTCCACCGAGGGCGACAACATAACAAGACTAAGGAACTGTTTTTGTGTGTGTATTTGTAGGTTTAAAGAAGCATCAGCTTCCAGGGCTATAATCGCCTATCTAGTAATAACTTACAATCAGTGGGCCTTAAGAAAACCGGTATGTAAACGTATAGTTATTGCAGCGTTTATTTGTGGGAAGAACTTAGAGAAAAGCTTTAAAGTAGTTAATTTTCATTCCCTCCAAGCTTCGTGGGTTATTGGAACAGATTAAATTCTTTCTTAGGGAAATCTCCAGAAAAAGGTCTGTAGACCGCATGCGCAAAAGGTAACGCCCAACAATGCGCTCACCATAGAATTGTTCCAGTAAAACATGCCAATCGCGCTAGTGCTTCTTCAACTTTGCAGATCGTCTCACCTGTCAATATTATCCCACGCCGGGCATGTTTCCAGTCGCATACACTTTGTGTGTCCCGAAATTTTATTACAGTCCGTGAACTGCTGTCCTGTTCGGTACTTCCTTTTTAGGAAACACGATGCCGAATGCCTCAAGGACAACAGCAAAAGATTTCGATACGAAGTAATGTTTTAGAATAAACACACGTTCTGCTCGCTTTTGCTCAAATTCCGTGAACAGCGGCCAAGAAGCTAGGGTGGCCATGGCCCGAGGCACTCGCCTTTCACAATACAATAAATCTGGCTACGATAGAAGTTTTAAAATACTCGATACATGCAAGACAGCACAAATAACAGAGTTTTATAAGAAACTTATGTGTGACAATATCCAATTTTATCATCTTATTTCACCAAGTCTCTGTCCTCGTGGCATTCATCTAGACACTGACGGATTTGCTCAACGCAATTGAAAAGTTATTGGCCTAGCTGTCGCTTGTTTATCGGATGCAAGTTCAGCTTCACAGAAAGCAAGGCTTTCACCCTAGACGGCTGAGAAGTCCTCTAAGAGTCAAAAGCTGTTACTTTCGGAACTTCTGCTATAATGATTGTAACGCTCAAGTCAAAACTATGTAAATTCTGTTAACAAAAAACTTAATTCATTCCGTACCGTGCAGGTATTCCATTTTATAAATCGTATTACACAAACCATCTCCACAATTGAACACTGCGTGATGTGCGTTTCGGCTAATATTTAACCATCTTACAGTACTTCCTATTATAGTCACACATCAAAACTGTCAAATCGTAGTTTGTAATGTCTTATTAAAATATATGATAAAAGTCTACAATGTGTATAACATTTTTTCACAGTTTTTTTGCGCGTCTCGTTGCCAGGATTCTGCCTGAACGCAGAACGAGAATCTCTCCATGGGGCGGAATCCTCAAGACGTTCCCCACAAACGTAAGATTTCCACGAAAAATGAACATTAATCTACAACCTCCAAATGGATGTAAACTGTTGCTAAGAATGAACAGCACATTGGGCGTGAGGTTAGAAAAATTCAGACCCATCTCGAAGTATAAATAAAAGGATATGGGACAGAAACTGATTAATAGTCAAAATTCGCTGTCAAATGGTCCTCGTGTTCGAGAAGCGTCGACTCGAATCTCAGCTCGGAGACTTCTATGTTCTGCGCGGGCCATCGTGGTTTTCCTCAGTCCATCAAAGCAAATGCCGGGATAGTAGGATAAGATCGATTATTTCCGAGTCCTTTCAATTCTTACATTTTGCAAGCATCCTTCCTTTTAACAAAACAGGTTCAAAAAAAAATAAACAACAACTGAAACTTCGAAGATTTCTGTCTTCTGGGTTATTGCGCTGTGTAGTCTGGTCGATGTTAACCAACGTTTCAGAGGTCATACTGCCTCCGTCATCAGGGCCTGATGACGGAGGCAGTATGACCTCTGAAACGTTGGTTAACATCGACCAGACTACACAGCGCAATAACCCAGAAGACAGAAATCTTCATACTCACCGCTGTGAGAACCTCAAGTCTTACAACTGAAACTTCAATTCCCACTATACTTACGCCGTGGCTGTCCTTGAAGGACCTTGGACGCCTCACACATAGGAGATTTATTAATCTATTTAAAAAATGACAGGACCCTTTGGACGAGTGATCAGCCGATGCAAGCTTTGTACCTAAACAGAACAGCACAACACAAACATCCATGCCTCGAGCGGGATTCAAACCCACGATTCAATTTTCCGAGCGATCAAGGTCCACGCCCCAGACTACGCGGCCACTGTGACCAATCCACTTCAACTGCACATTTAAAACAAAACAAAACACGTGGTAAATGAATGTGTGTGTGAGAACGACAGACGAAGGGTAAATCGGCGAATCCTTCCGACACAGATAGAGTAAACGTTCACCCCGATTAATGGACAGATGAATTCCCAGAATTCAACCAGGATCCACACTACTAGAACACGTCACTTCTGAATTTGCCTCAGTAAGCACACAGTACTAGATGTTGCTTAAATGGCAAGGTCTACCACTTCTACATAGCTATTATGAACATATGTCTGGTCGTGATTACCAGCAAACAGAAGCAAATTGTTTTAAGACTGATAATGCAACTGAATTAAATTCTGAACTCATCACGACGGGCCAGTTTACGCCTTACGAACTTTAATTTCACCGATTAATCCCATTTGCAACACACCTAGTCATTATACTAGAAATATTAATCGATTAGCTAAATATTAAAATATCACAGAAACACCTCTAGTGAAGACATCAGTGAACAATCCCACATCTTGATAAATGTAATAGGTTATGGCGATGGTGTGTTTCAATAAGCTAGACTGTTATTTTGGATAGCCGTCACAGCGGCCGCGCGGTCTGAGGCGTGGGCCTTGTGCCGCTTGGACACTGTGATCGTGGGTTCGAATCCCACTCGAGGCATGGACGTTTGTCCGCGTCTCTCTGTGCTGTGCTGTCCTGTGTACAGGTAGAGACCTTGCGATGGACTGATCCCTCGTCCAAGGATTCCTACCAACTGTTTATAGATCAGAGCGAACGAAAAGATGGGACCCGCAGTGCTCAGGCACTGAAAAACGGGTCGCCTAAGTATCCTGAGTAAGTTATTTTGGACACTGTCAATCGACTTGGTTATTTGTTAAAACACATACTTTCGGAAACTAGACGTCTCCGTCATCAGGCGAAGATTGGTGAGAGAGGTGTCTACATTGATGTGTCACTTGGACAGATAGAGATTGATCCAGTGATGGAGACTAGCTCTGTCTCAGGGACCCGCCAGCGTAGGCATCCTTCTCTCCCGCCTTCGCCTAAAGACCGAGACAGCTCCAATCTATTCATCGATT
This sequence comes from Zootermopsis nevadensis, assembly GCF_977971745.1. Classification (NCBI taxonomy): domain Eukaryota; kingdom Metazoa; phylum Arthropoda; class Insecta; order Blattodea; family Termopsidae; genus Zootermopsis; species Zootermopsis nevadensis. Next base: position 7,069,670 of record NW_028259192.1, on the reverse strand, counting down.
CAGATGGAAATGGTTTATTACCAGTGATATCAAATGTTTACTTTTAGTCTAAGAACATCCAGATCGTCCCGAAAGATATACACACAATGCTGAGGTATGTAATGGTTCTGTGTATACATATTTTTGGGACACCTGTATTTTAATGACCTGTAAGTTTATCAAGGACGGCGCATCACGTACTGGAATTATTTACCGTCGTTGACAGTTATGATAAATGAAAAACGAAGATGTGATGAACGGCATGGTAATGGTACGACCCCCAGAACGAGCTTTCCGTCCATAACACCACACACTGATCGACAGTACATCGAACCTCGGCGCAGATGCATGACTCTGTTATTTCACCAATGCAGTGTAATGAGAAGGTTGTTTGACGGCATGATGAACTATGAATACTGAAGAGAAGAAACAAATCTTCTCTGAATATTAACAGCAATATTCTAGCAAAGATCACTGTCATTAATACACTATCATCCATCGTCTTAAACTGACATTCGATTAAAATCAATTCTATGCAGTTTTTACAAGTGTTCCAACCTACGTTTCACAAAAGCCACGTATCAGATCAACACACAAGAACACTGCCTAAATGAACTGTTCATAACCGCTGGAAGTTAAGAAGGATACCACCCACATCTGTAATATAAGCGCGCGATTAAAGGAAGAAGTTCTGGAAAGAACTCCTGACGTCCACTTTTCTTTAAATGTTTCCATCTGTACAGAGGTTTTGGTGGAACTTACAAATTTTAAGTCAGTTATACAATTAGTGACCTATCTTTCTGAGCATTCTCATCTAGGTACAACATGTACTATGCACCTTCCGTGCTTATTTCAAACTGTGTTTAAAAACTGCATCAATAAAGGCGCTTACTTTTCAAAATTCCATCAACATCAAAATATCAGGACCTTTAATTAAATAACGTTAATTTTTCTTCTAACCAAGGAACTGGCATTGTTACCATGCATGTGATGTTGACGTCAAGAAATTAAAACGTATCGACTTGGGATGGCCTCCAACAGCGCTGTGCCCATACCGAGGATTCCGATTATCGGGAAATTGTTTTTACATTACGAGACATACATGCACGTAGTCCTACATTGTAATATGTTATACATTCCGCAACAAATACAGAAAGTAAAATGAAAGTTATCGCAGTCCATGATCGTAATACACACTGATATAAAATCTCAGTGGGAAAAAAGTGAGACTGTAAGTATCAATAAACAGATACTAAGAATTCAGAAAACACCACGAGGTAATCGACCGTGACATGGACGTAATTTCTCAACACAAATGCAAACTTCCTGATTCATGTAATGTGAATTAGGCCTGTTTGCACAGCACATGCTTCAAAATCATTAGACATAAAAGTCTAGCTGTTGTTTTGTCGTGTAAATTTGAAAGATGGTCACAAATGGCGCCACTCGTCTTCATAAACGATATATATAAAATGATAGATCTGCTCCAGCTATTAATGCTTTAAAGTGACCTCAACCACAGGATTTTTCCAGCAATATTCTTCCCAGCTACTTTAACAAATACTCTAATTATTCATTACGGTACAGGAAACCTAAATACAGAGTGTCCCAGAAAGGTGCATGCACACATTCAATGAATGAAATAAGGGCATTTTAACAAACTAAACCATTTCATACGTCAACATCGGCACTTATTGAATTAGTGAATCTGTTGCAGGTGTTCAAAATGACAACCGTTAGCTTCGTGTCATAGTTGGCAGGTGTGAGAAACTGACCGATAAGCAACCACCAAAGTTGCAGCTGGAGTGGTAGCACAAGGCCATTCAATTTCTTCCCGGGGCTCTTGAAGCATTCCTGACTTTCTACTGTACGCCGCGTCCTTCAAGTAACGCCATAAGAAAAAGTCAGGTGGGGTTAAACTTGGCGAACATGGGGGAGGGGGTGCTCAACAGATCCTCTGCTTCTTATCCATCGGTCGGGAAAAGTGTTATCATGACAGGTCCTAACATCACGATGGTAATGCCCCGCCCTGTTGATATCACATGTCCTAAACGCCATAACTAACTAACGAGATGGTTTACCGAACCCGAAGGTTCATCACAGAATTAAGAAAAGCCCTCCACCGGACCCTGTCCTGGGCCAACAAAATCCAGTCGCCTTCAACTTCTATCTCCCATAGATCCCGCCTGACATTATCCTCCCATCTACGTCTAGGTCTCCCCAGCGGTCTCTTCCCCTCAGGCTTCCCAACCAATATTCGGTGCACAACTCTTGTCCCATTCATGCGCGCTACATGTCCCGCCCATCTCATTCTTCTCGACTTAATCACCCTGACAATACCGGGGGGGGGGGGAGTATAAATTTTTAAGCTCATTATTATGCAGTTTTCTCCATACCCCGTCCTCTTATTTCCTAGGCCCAAATATCCTCCTCAACACCCTGTTCTCCATACAGGTGACAAAACTCAATCGACCCTCTACCATTTTGCATCACGGGAAAAGACATTACGGTGCCGCTGTTAAGTGTAGACCACACTGGGTTCCCATCGTAAACACGACATACGAAGATTGATAACAGGATTAATATTCCGCTTTATAATGTGCATGCATATTTTTGGGACACTCTGTAGACTATTATAGGAAGACAAATTAAGCCATAATTGACGTCATCAAGCGTTGCCTTTACCTCATTTCTGAAGGTCAAGTATACAGCGAATAATTTGTGTCACAGCAGGTCGAGGTCACGGACCATGGTGTCACAGTAGCTGTTAATAGCATCAGGTTCCATGAATACAAGACACGACCTTTGACGCGCAGATCTCTTTCAGGACTACGGAGTTGGTGGAAACGAGTAGTAAACACCATGACACATTTGCACACCTACTTTAAAGTCATTCAATATTTGTATGGTAAAGCAATTCTTATAATCATTTTATTTGGAAGCAGAATGAAACGTACTGTCATTGACATTTTACACATTACGTGTTCTTCCGAGAGACTGCCTTAACCCTTTGAGGCCGAAGCTCGTCTAAATATTATTTAAGAATTCAGTCCGTACCGGGAAGAAAACACAGCACTTCACCATTACAAATGTCAACTGGTTAACGCTGTTTAAGGAAATAATCGCTGTTTACACTGAGAACAATACGAAACCCATACATACAAAACGCAGAGTTATTAAGTGTGTAAAGCAGGTGGTACGTATAGTTACCACTGGGTCTTAAAGGGTTAAAAGTAAGACTGATACGGTAAGAACTCGCGGGTAACGAGGTTGAGAGTCATTGGTGTACGAAAGTCACAAATGGCCTGGTTTAGTACGTCACCAATTTATTTTTAATTTGAATTCTGATAACATAATTTCTTATGCCCAATAATGTATTCATGTTAAAATACCCTGGATTTTTATATTAAATGTCCACTTCTTTTTCAGACTGTAATCACAATGGGCAAATGCGTTATGGATTTAAAAGTAGATATACAACTACAGTATTTTTAAAGCAGCAAGTATAAAACGTCCATATTATCCGTTAATAACATGCATTATTTTAGTCATCACTCATATCACGTTACAGGCACGATAATAAATAAAAAAACATCTGAAAAATCTCCTCAGAAAGTGTCCAATGCTCAAGTTTATCACTAGCATTTTCTGGAAGAACTCTGAACAAATGAAAGATTGCTTCGCTTCGTGGTTTTCAGCTAATACACAATCTATAACCAACAAGTGCGTAGATAAACGGCTCGTTCGAACGACTTACCAAACAATTATCTTGGATACGGCATATTAAGCTGCCTGCTAGCACGCCGCATCGATTTCTGCCAACTGCGAGAAAGTAACTGTCCAACATTTTTAATCGCTCTTCACTCACCGGTCCGTCAGTACTTTTTACTTGAAACACAACCATCGTTTACAAAACGCTTGTACCAAACAAAAATCGATGGTAAACTTGGTGAATTTCTAACGTACTTATGCCTGAACTATAGTTCCACTGAAAACAACTGATTTCGTTTCATAAATGGCCAACATACAAAATGTATTTTCTAGACCGGACGCCATTTTTCGATACTGACGAATGCAGCTATACCTAGCGGCCACTGTGTGCAACAGGCTGCAGACTAGGCGCCAAAATGAAACTTTTTGGGTCAATATTTCCCAATCGGCATAAATTTCAACTGTCTTAAACGTTCTCTGAATAATGAAAGATTAGAATCGTAAATATCATGCATGGACACCAATGTCCATTGGGGCCCTACTAACACGCGACCAAGTTTTGCATACACAAGAGAAAACATATTTTATACATTTTAAACCTCGACTTTGTCAACAGCGAACCAATATGAGTTTAAAACGAGGGCTGTACAATCAAAATATTGCAAATACACGATGTAATACGAAACATCATGTTTTTGTACATTATCTTACGGTAAAGTTCCTGAACACACTCACAGAAACCCAGTACGATCAAGCACACGTTTTTCTACATGCTCGGGGGTTTGGTTGGGAATACGAATGACTATGGAGAAGTAGCGCGAAATCCTTCCGCATCGTCCATTCTCACGGTTTTGTGATTTAAACTAGCAGCAAGACCCCCAAAATGTCTCATCGCCTATCTTTATTGGTTATACAGTACGTTCACTAATAAAACGGAACGTAAAAATCACATGTCTGTATCCGGCAGCAACTGCATGATTCACAGCCAATCGTTACAAGATTTTCCCGATACGAGTCACGCGTCGCTCCATGTTGTTTGTTTCTTGGCTCTACAGCCCAGTTGTGGGTCTTCGCCGCCTCCTTTTCAGAGGTTTCCTAGTCTTTGAAGCGTGCATTTGTGAGTAATGAGTGACAAGCCGACAAGCCCACTGCCTCTGTACAATCCTGATTTGTCTGCTAGAGCCATCTAGTAGTGAATGAGGAGAGACTTGGGTGAGAAATGACCGCTGAATTCTGCTTACGAAACATCTCATTCATGCTCGTAAGGTTCTCTTACATGCCGTAAATCTACGACATTGGACCGCCGGCTTTACTTTCCCTCCTAAGGAAGTTGTGCTACCCTTAAAAATCCATCGACCTCGGCCGGGTTTGAACCCGCGAACCTCGGGTCCAGCGGCGAGCACGCAACCACTAGTCCACGTGTCGCTCCATACAAACAATAAATTGAACTTACTTGTTATAAGAGATGCTAACAACGAAGTCCATGTGACAGCTGCGTTCTGGTTTTGTCAGTAAACTCAGTGCATTATTTACTCACTGGAACATAATTTACTCACAAACGAAATAATGTAATTAGCAAGTCAGTCGAATGGCAGATACGAAGTGTAACGATGTCAGACATGTAAGGACACTAACATGGTAATGATATGAAGTAAATTCAGAAACCTCTGAGAAATTACGAGTTTACAACTGACGCATTGTCTGAACGGTTGATTTGGGGATGCTTTCGAATAATTCGAATCATGCACCCCAACCACAATCGACACCTGTTGTACGATATTACTAAATTACGCGGAACATGTCCTCAATGCTAAACCCATAACACAATCTCTGCTACAGCACAACAAAACTTTCGGCACGATTATTTGGGAACACTGCCAACATAATAAACCACATGTTCTGGTAACATCCATTTCTCCACTCTAATCCACTTACTGTATTCCTATTATTTCAAAATAAAGTCTGCTGTCTGAGGAATGCTTATTAAGATATGCTCTAATGTAGATTCATGTAGCGGTGCACCCATCACCGGCAACACAAATATCCACAAATGTTTGAAAATAATTTCTATGAAAGAAAAGTACAGTCTACTCGCATTGGCAACCGGATCTGTATTAAATGTACTTTATTAGAGAACTATTAACAAGTTTTGTTACAACATTTAAGCTTCTGGGCTTTCCGCTGTACTATACCTGTTATATAGGCCTAGCTAGTAACACGTGTTGTGCAGATCGAAAAAAATCTTATATTTCTAAGAAACAGCAGAACGACTAAGAAAAATTGAGTCACATACCCTTCAAACAGACGCCACACCAGGAGATTGCTAAATGCACTTCAAATATAAGAAGCGGGCGAGTGACAAAAGACGAACTACGTGCGTTAAACACCAAAACGTTTGTCTAACCTGTTGTGACAAGTGTCAGAGAACGACTGTGGGAACACAGAAGAACGCTTTCAAAACCTACACCAATGCAAAATCTGCGCACGCTGTCAGGAGTCCCAACAGAGGGCAGAGACCGAGTGGGTGAAACAGATCAATGCTGAAACTGAAACTCTTGTGCGTCTACTCTATACACCAAGGGGAAGGCGTAGTAGTGCAGCAGGTAGAGGCGAAACACGATCCTTTCCACCTCTTTGCTTCTCGTGAAACTGCGTCTACAACGGCCGGTTCACACACAGACACTTCACCTACGGTTTCTGAACGCTATCACAAGTCCCTACGATTTACAAATAAAGCAGCAAACCACAATCATGATTCAGCTACCAAATTTCGTTACAGTTGGACGTTCCAGAATTTGTGCTCCAGCAACAAGGCAAAATTTACAATTTCAATTACGTACACTGACGCAAAAAAAAGTCGTATCTCTATCCGAAAAATATGTGATTTGCTTTATTCCAATTTGTTGTTGCATGGTGACAATTTTTTGCAAACTAAGAGCAACGCCGACATTCAACGTAATGTTGTAGACTTAAATGACAGTGTGTGAGATTTGCGGTTTTCATGATCATGAGAATGATGATGCTGTTTGTCTCGTTCTTGACGCCCTGCAGACCCGTTGGCACTTGCAACGTTTCGGAAAAAAAACATACAATTTCCATCTTCAGGGCTAAAGATGGAGACAACACGTTTCTCTGAAACGCTGGCCAACTACCACGGCACCAAAACCCAGAAAAACAGCATCATCATTAAATGACATTTCTCATAACAAATTCTAGGCATAAAACTGCAGATGGAGCCCAAGTTCACAGATACTTTGCGTCTTGTATAACGACCATTGCTTTATTCGGCAGTCTTTTACTGGCTACAAAAACTTGTAAGTGCAAAGTCATGTTTTACTTTACGAAAAGTCTGTAACTTCAGTTTGAACTGTTAACTAAGTTAGTTTATAAAAACTAGAAGCTATTCAGTGTAACCAACCCGAAAGCTTGAAAAGGTAATTTGTTTTAAGGACCAAGTTGGCAGTCTGCCCCAAAGATGAATTACAAACATATGTCAGAGTCTAAGGAAATTTGTATTCTTGAACCTAGTAGCTTACAATTGGAAAAAATTAGTTACATAAGTATCTAGGACTAACAAGTGTCCGTTTGAAATGACCAATTCAAAACAAGAAACCATAGAGGACGATTTATTTATATGAAAATCTGAACAGGAAGCAAGGAACCCTTGTGGATCATCACAAAACAATTTTCGTTTGACTTCTGTGAGAATCTGATGTGAAATTCACGTCATTCCACATTTCGGTAAAATTTACAAGTTCTAAATTACGATATACATATTAGTCAGCGGATAATACGTGAGTAGATCTTCGACTCTTCGTATCTAATTAATCAAGTTATACGTTCTCATACACTTGTTTACAGTAAACAGCAAGCTACTCTGGTTATCGCTAATTTCCACAAGTAACACTGAGAAGTACTATAACCTCGGCCATTAACATCCCTGTAGACAACTCCACATAAGCCAAGCTCCTCTGATTACAAATAATCTGTGCGGTTAATAGCGCTGTAGCCCAATTACCAATGATACCTTATCACATAATTATCTTTAGACTTATTTTCATATACTATCAAAATGTCCACACATTACCACATTACCTTGATTAATCCCATATCTTTAAGATAGCTGTGAACCCAGCTAGAACTAAACAGCAGCCATCATAGATTAATTACACCTCATGCAGCGGCACTATCAACCCCCTCCACCCACCCACGAACGGTAAAACTGAGATGCACAAAGGACTTCATGGAAAATACGGAGTTAATGCAACTAATGACTAATAAATATATATATAAAAAATTAGTATTGGTATTTAATGGCATGAGGTCGGCGTTCCTGGCTCAAAGTTGTCAGGGTGGTCGAACGACAAAGAATGCACGTCCTTGTACGATGCCATGACAGCTTCCACCTCGTTAAAATTTCAGGCATTTCTTAATGAAATGGCCAAACCCTCAAAAAAAAAAATTGATCGACTTTAGTCAACCTCTATCTGGAGGCCTTTCTTCGAGCACTGGTAGTCAGATGAGGGCCTGCGCATGCGCAAAAGCGAAGGCGAATAAGAGGGGCCTTCCCGCGATGCACAAATATTACAGTAATTTTTCAGGGAATAAGAAAACCAGCGAATGCGGCGAGTCTGGTACAGGCATACCTCGTTTTATTGCGCTTCGCAGATATTGCGTTTTTTACAAATTCAAGGTTTGTGGCAACCCTGCGTCGATCAAGTCTATCGGCGCCATTTTTCCAACAGCATGTGCTCACTTCTGTGTCACATTTTGATAATTCTCGCGATGTTTTTCTTTAGACATAATGCTATTCCACACTTAATAGACTACAGTATAGTGTATATATGCACTGGGAAACAAAAAAAATTCGTGTGACTCGCTTCATTGCGGTGGTCTGGAACCGAGCCCGCAATATCGCCGAGGTATGCCTGTATATTGCCACAGTTGAGTCCGCTCTGAAAGAGCACTAGCGTAGGCACGGGAACACCTGCGTGGGTTATGCCACATCCTAGCATTCGTGTGGATACACCGCACCTTCTCTACTCGGTCTGAAAACCAACGCATGTGGCTTGCTATGAGTTGCTAATATATCTGCTATGAAGTAGAAAACACTTGAGATCTCTGCTTCACAAGGCACAAAGGCGATTTGTTACGTAGTGTGATACGTCAAGATTGTAATTAACACATGAATAATCAGAGCAGGTGTATCTTGAAGTTGTTATTCCTATTTGATTTAAAGAAATCCAGCTTCCGGTAACTGTCAATTATTGATGAGTAATATTTATGTAAACGTGATTAAGCAAAACATTGAATTGCAAGGTTTATGTTCTTCATTCAATCCAGTTGTTACCATACTTTCACTGTGTTTCAATGTTAACCAGGTTTCTAGCGATTTGATATCCACTTTACATTCAGAATTCCAATTTTATGCAGATGTTCATGTAGTTCTGAAGTCCCTACAAACCAATAAGACCATTAAGCGTACAATTCACAATTCATAGTTGTGTTTAAAGTTGCATTCTTCTAATTAATAACTGTATATACGTTAGATCGGACGCCATCACAGACAGATGATTTCAAACGGAAATAAAAGCTTACATTTCATATATAATTCCCAATTGCAGAATTCCCACGTAAGGTAATGGGTTATCTCTAAGATTAAGCAGGTTATCATTTGCGTTTATAATTTTGCGCTTACACAAGACAGGTATAGGCCCTATTTTCATTGGTAAACTAGGTTGATGATAAATTCGTAACTTTCATTTAAAAGCTAACTAAATTTTAAAATAGTCACAATATGTCCTGTTAAACTAATATTGTAAAGAAATATCACGCAAAAATTTAACAAAAAGATAATTTATTCTCATATAATTATTTTTCTTTTTGTTCAGGGGTGAAGATGGTTTCTGTAGCTCGGAAATTAAGTACGAGAAAAAAATAGCGCCAAGACCAATGTCGTTTGTTTCGGCAGGACGATTACAAAAACAAATATCAAACCCTGAAAATTAACTTGTGTTCGAGTCCAATTAAGAAGTACGAGTACTGTGTACCTTGCAAACCAATGACAGTAGAAAACAGACAATACCAACATTATTTGTTTCGGCGAGGAAACTAGGGGAAGAAAGGTAACATGCCCTAAGAATGCTGTCCTGAGTTCTTGTCCCAATAAAGACGCCTTCCGCATTTTGGAAACTGATGATGATGGTGGTGGAAGACAGAAAAGATAGCAATGTTTTATTTTTTCCAGCGAGGAAAATGTAGGCACAAACGTCACAAACTGTGCTGGAGAAAAATAGTTTTTCTGTATGTTGAAAACTAATCGGGGTATTTGATTGTTTGAAGACAAATAAACTAAAGATTATAAAACGACAGTTGTAATGACAAATTGTTCTTTTCGGACAAGATTTAAGAAACAGCATATTAGATACCACAATTTTAACAGAGTATCTAAGTGAAAGAGAGCTGTATTTATACAAAAATTACCGCTACTATATGAATTTAAAAATGTTCAGTTTCCCGTTACAATATGTTTCGCTATTGTGATTTTTAAAGCTCAATGTAAGTCTTTTAAAAAGTTACTTTATAACAAAGTTCTAAGAATGTAAACCACCTGCATTCCCAAGAATACTTCATTTTTATAATTGAAAAAATCTTATTCAAACATATTCTTCTGTGAAGATTGCTGTTTTCTGGGTTGTTACGCCGTGTAGTATGGTAATGTCCACCAACGTTTCAGAGGTCATACTGCCTCCGTCATCAGGGCACTACACTACACGTCGTAACAATCCAGAAGACAGCAATCTTCATACTCACCGTAGTGAAAACCTTAAATCCTACATTTTCTTCTGTCTTTGTGGGTTCTAATCATAAATTTCATAAACGAAACTACTGCGTAAATATTTACTTTCTTTTCTCAACTAGCCGCTGTATTTCATAAGTAGGCTAAACACATTTTTGGTGCAATTAACATTAGGAAGAGCGGGCTTATCTGCTATTTATATTCATTACTGCACATCGGACTATAAAGACAAATATTCTTTGGGTTAGGGATTATACTTTTCTAAGATATTCATCGATAAACCTACGTGATCAGGCCTATGATATGCAAGAAAGACTGATAAGAACATGTTAACATCTTTCGAATTTCTCACCAGTAACACTTCAGGCATTCTGCTAGCATGTCATAAATTATTTTTAAACTCTTAAAATACGATAATAAATTAAAAATAGTTCGATTTCATAGCTTGCGGTGGGCTTATTTTTGTAACACGAAAACGTTAATTATAACCTACCACGACTTTTACAGTCCCTAAAGTAATTAGTGCAACCATTTAGTATTACACATATTATCGAAACATCTAACTTCCTTTTGTAAATCTAAAATTATAGCACCAGTCAGACAAAAGAAACACAAAACTGGCGGATACTTTTCATTGAGTTTCCATAAATTGTAATTAATGTGGCTATAGCAATTCGATCTCTCGGTCGTCCATATAAGGCTACAGAGCAAACTGGCGGACTTCTTACTAACCTACACATTATCTATATGTCAAGTTTTCCTCTGTGCCCACGATCCATTTCTGACACCTACTAGAGTACTCTGAACTTTCAAACATGAACGTAGGTCGGAAAGAAAGCACTGAACTTGAATCAATTCTGTCAAATCTCCATTGAAACTGTGCTTAGATCCAACATCATGAGGTAGGTAAACCACACTGCAAAAATAACTTTCTTACACCTAGGTGTAAGACATAGCAGTACGCCTACAATAAGCAGCTCAAGGACACATCAGTATTACTGTGGGGAAAATTAAATAAATGATTACATTCCTTATCAATCTTTGTTGCCCGAAATATTATTAGGTTTACAGGCCAGATCATCCGATATGTATCCTTGAATACGACAAAAAAAATTATATCCCATCTTCAGCAAGATTCAAACTGAGGGAAATGTTTAGGTTTGTGACCCTAATTCCTGTAATCTCTCCCTGAAATATTTCTGATCTTTGCATCGGTCTTCTGTGACGCTTAGTTTCCAACCTAAAGAAACCATCTTCAAGGTAACTTGCCCACGACAGTTTTTCAGCGTTGTGGTTATTAATCCTGCAACCTCCTCGTCGAAACAAATTCCGTCTTGGCGATGTTCCTCTATCGTGATTAGTTTCCAAAATACAGAAACCACCCTCACGGATTTAGAGCCCTGGATACTTTATGGAGTTTTAACCTTTCTAAAATATCTTCCTTGTTTCAAATAATAAGCATCCAAGTTTTGTGTAAATCGGTGTATCCATTCACGAGCTACGAGTAAACAAACACACACACGTGCCCATAATTTCTATTAAATAGAAAGTTAACACAACATATTTAAGGAAATAATAAAGAATAAACTTTGCTTTTTGAGATTTCATAACTTTTAAAATGTGAAAACAGTGCGTCTTAAAATCGAGGAATTGCTGTATTTATATTTTATATTCTGATAAAATGAGCAGGCATTGTAAGCATGCTTAGGTATCGTATAAAATGCCTGGATTTCTTGTTCTGCCTAAAATAGACAAATGCCCATCCGAATGCACAGGCCTATGAAAAGCAGAGCACTGCATATCATACTCAAGACTTCTTTTAGGATTTCAACTTTCAGCCCACGTTTTATACCTTAACGTCCGAAGGTCTCAACTGCTCTATTATCAATTAGCACGGTACGGCACTGTTACTGCGATTAAATTAGACAAATGCTTACATTTATCATCAATCTTTATTGTCCAAAAGCTTGTAATAGACGGGATCATTCGATACTTACCGCTGAAAAATAAATAATTATCACAAAACCCAACATCTTAAACGAGACTCTAACCCAGTAATTTTCGAGTTTGAGACCTCAGTTCCTGCAATCTCTTCACTGAAACAAAAACGTTGTACTTTGCGCCTTTTATTAAGCTGAGGTCGAATTATTGAAACCATTCTCATCGGGACTCGAACTGAGGGAAGCCTATTGTAATTGTGGCCTTATATCATGTTTAGTTTCCAAGCTACGGGAAACGCCATCACCAGGAATCGAAATCAGGGCATTTACTCCAGACTTTGATCATCCTATGTTCTTCTCATGGTCTCAAAGGAATAGGCATGTCAAGTTTGGTGCAAATCGGTATACCCCTTCTCGAGCTATAAGCAAGAAAACAAACATAAACACCCACATTTCCAACCTTATATACAATATGGGGCTGAGTACGCCCAAGGCTACGTTTCTACAGACTGATCTCGCAGAACGTGAGCTAATGTCGTGTAGGAAACCCAAATACGTACGAAGCGCCTACGGACAGAGCAAACCCACGGTCTAGCAGCATTCCTAAATTCCCACCTCAACCGTGGGTTTGCCCACATCTTCGACAAATATTTGGTCTAGCGGAGTGAGTGTAGCTGGTAGTAAAAAGTTCGGCTCATACCTACGATAAGTAATCAAAAATGTTATGTTAGAAATCCACCGCCAAGAATCATGATATACTGAAGAGGCAAAGTTAGTGGAATATTATTTTTTTTTTACACCAATAACAGAAATAATTTAATCCATGTTAAGAGGGTTCCCTGTCACTACTATAATGGCTCGTTTGTACGATGCAAATAGGATACATGAATAGTTGCAGCGGATATGAACGCCATAAAATCCTTCTGACACACCGTTCCTTCCGTCTTGTCTACGTGGTCGTCGCTAGGAGACAATACAAGGTAAATTATATTACATTTCGAACGCAACCTCAGCTACAACAGTATTTGTACGCTATGGTCACACGAATACAACGAAGCAAACTACTTACTTCTATATTTTTTAGGTATAATTTAACGGAACAAGTGAACAGCAGATGTCTACCACTTTCTTGAAGATACAGTAAAACCCCTCTAGTTGGACACCCCTATATCCTGGACACCCCTCTATATTGGACACTTTTAATTGGAACCGGCGAATATCCTATAATTTTACATATCCACAATATCCTATATCTTGGACACCCCTTTATCCTGGAACTTGGTCACCCCTTTTGTTGTAAGTTGGACAGGTGCATGCATGCACTTAGCTTCAATGCTTTTATGGGAAACATTTACAGTTACATATTTTTTTGTTTTGAATTTCTGACTGATGAATGCCTTCTACCTGAAGATTAGCTTATGGTTGAGGGTGTGACACATTGAACACATCATTGGAATTGTTATTCTTTTGTTAAACACCTCACTGGAGTTTTAACTTTGTCAGTACTGTGCTTGCAACTGAGTTAAACAGTTAACAGAAATTGGATTTTTCTTTTTGCGATGGGGAAGCGAAAATTGGTGGAATTAACTTTGGAAAAGAAGAAAGAAGTTTTGGATCTTCTGAAGATAGGAGCCAGACAGAAAAAGACTACGAAAAACACCTCATGATGTACTAAATGACAAAGTGTTAGAGTTCTTCCGGTGTTGTCGTGCAAAGAACATTCCCATTAGTGGCTAGAGAGAATTGCAAATAGACTCCACATCGAAGATTTCTCGGCGAGCAATGGCTGGTTGGATCGTTTCCGTAAACGAAATAACATAAGTCTGCACGTTCTTTCTGGCGAATCAGCTTCTGCTGATCTTCAAGCTGCTGAAGATTGGAAACGCAAACTTCCAAGCCTTTTGTTGGGATACGCAGAAGAGGACATTTTCAACGCGGATGAAAGTGGAGTATTCTACCGTCAACTTCCAACGCGATCCTTAATAGAAATGAGAGAGACTTGTAAAGGAGGGAAGAAATCTAAGGAACGGATTACTGTTTTGCTATGCTGCAATTCGCGAGGAGAGAAATTAAAGCCATTAGTTATTGGAAATGCTGCACGTCCTAGAGCTTTCAAAACGAACAATGTGAAATTGGACGACCTTCCCGTAATTTGGTGTTACAACAAGAAGGCTTGGATGACATCTAAAAAAATTTCTGAGTGGTTGAACGACGTCAACCTTAAAATGAAGCGGGCTAATCGGAAGATATTATTGTTTGTCGACAACGCTACAAGCCACATCAGTTCAAATCTCTCAAACGTCAGTATACAATTTCTGCCGCCAAATCTGACCAGCGAAGTGCAGCCACTAGATAAGGGCATTATTCAATCTGTGAAACTGCTCTACAGGAAGCAACTAATGCATTCACTAATCAATGCTGCAGATAAGTGCAAAGACGTGACTGAATTTTCACGAAGCGTTTACAGTCTTAGATGCCATTCGGTGGATTCGTGGTGCCTGGGCAGAAGTTTCTCCTCAAACCATTGCAAAGTGCTTCCGACATGCAGGATTTATGGCAGATTCCGTTGAGGATGAAGGGGAAGGGACGGAAGAAGACAGTTTTCATGAAGAAATAAATTATCTTCCTGAGGAGTATCGCAACCAAATTCCTGATGTCCAAGCTCTTTCAACGTTCGACAACATTCTAGAGGTTCACGACGATGTTGCTGGAACAATCGACTATGTGCTAGACAAAGTGATGACTTCAAGTGACGATGTGTGCAAAGAATCTTCAGAGGAAGAACCACCTACACATCAGAGGGCTTTGCAATGCATGGAAGAATTAGAACGGTATGCTTTCGCTCATAATCAACCAGGAATGGTTGAAACTTTATTCGGATTGCGGCGAAAATTATAAAGAGGATGGGCAAATTCAAAGATAAAAGCAAAAAAGCAGTGTCTTGTGACGGACGTTTTTACAACAAATAAGTGACATCTTATGTTGAGCTTAAAAAAATACATTCTGAACATTTAAAATTTCATTGAGGCTGGGGTGTAATGCAACCATGAGAGTGGGTTTAAAAAGATTATTATTATTGTCATTAATTCTTAATTCGAGCAAGCCTACAATAGTTAGATTATGTAAGTAAATAGAGTACATTGTCGGTAAACGTAAAGTATCAGTGCCCTTCCCTTTGAACTTATCCATGCAAGTTTAATTTAGTGAGAACAAAATTTGTAAAAATTTAATAAAAATTTTCTTGGATATTATCCATCGTCTAGTAAATATAAAACGTAAAACCTGAAGACGGAGATAGAGTCCCATCTCCGAAACGTCGTTTTACGTTTTATATTTACTAGACGATGGATAATATCCAAGAAAATTGTTATTCAATTGACTCTTCACCATCGTCAAGAAGTTTTAGATTTGTAAAAATTTAATTCACCCTTTTGATTTTTCTTATCAATAATTTCCTTTTTGGGAAGGGCTCCATAATACTTTACAATTACCACATTGTCATTACACCACAATTTTTTCCCTCTATCCTGGACACCTCTGTAAGTTGGACACATTATCGTGGAATCGCAAGTGTCCAAGTTAGAGAGGTTTTACTGCCTGTGTAGCGAAATATTGTTACCAGTCGCTGCATTGTCTTATTCTGCACTTCGATGTCCGGAACCGCATTGCTAAATGGTTCATTAACAGCAGCAAACGATTTCGAAGCGACGTCATCTTCGAGAATGAACATTGCAGGTGAACACATCACCGTCACACCTGCAGAGCTTTTGCGCAACTGGCGTGAGCAACGGCCTAGCAATACAAGTGACATGACTCGAGAGAGTCTATTACGCCAGAGCGGACCTGCTTCTGATTTCATTTTTGTAACGCTGTATGTGATTTTTCGGTTGCGTTTTAAATTGTACATTCTGCGTTAAAACAAGAAACAATTTGTTGGCATTTACACCAATTGCATGCAGCGCCACGGCGGTAACTAACGGAAAAGATGTGTAATGTCACATTCTCTTGATTTTAGAACCTGAATTTGAAGGTAAGTAAGTAATAACAATAATTCGGTGTTTCATGCATCTCATTACTTTTCATGTGTCAGTTAAAAGTTAGAGTGCTTTGTTGATGTTTACATTGTTTATGAAACTTATTTCATAAACAATGTTACAACAACAACAATTATAAGATGGTAAAGTTGCGTCATATTGTGATATAATAAGTATATATTAAATCTTGTCCGTCTAATCACAATAATTCTTATTAAATATTAAAATATTACAATAATTAATATTTTAACATTTAAAACATTTAAAATATTTGAAATATTATTAAATGATGTTCTTTATCGAAATATTCGATTTACATTAGACCATCATTTTTCATGTTTCACGTCATGTTTCAGTTCCTAAAAGAACCATCTTCAGGTGTATATATTTATATAAAGCTTCAAAACGATAAATAATTCAAATACAATTTTCATACATTATGCTAGCGTACATTTTTATCATATTTTTACCAGATATCAAATGATCAAATGTTTTAAATGTTAAAATGTTAATTATTGTAATATTTTAATATTTAATAAGAATTATTGTGATTAGACGGACAAGATTTAATATATAAACAACAATTATGTTTCATTTATGATTCACGTAGAGGATTAATTTAACAGACACACAATTCATGAAAAGTGAGGCATTAATTACAACACATACTTCGGCAGATGAAAAAAACATGAACATTTCAAACGGCACACAAGAAGAGACTAAAGTGATAATTAAAAATGTGTTACATATGAAATTTAACTAATTCAGGGTCGTTTATTTAAATAAATACCCGGGCAACGAAAGAGAATTTTAGTACTGAACAAGCAGTTTCGTAAAGCCAACAAGGAGTTGTCCTCTAGTTTAGGGGTTGGGGGTTAGATGATGGTTAGGTCATGCGCATTTGACAGCAGGGCCACCAGAAAAGATTAACATGGAAATTAAATTATGGCTATCGTGACTACGCGTCTTAGCACAACGCCGTTTAACAACGCTTTAAGTTTATCGGTACGAATTTGCCTGGCCGTATTCATGCTGCTTGTTGGCATGCCCAGCAGATGTCACAACATCCTACAGCTATTTGAACTCTCGCATATAGTATGGTCACTCTGCACTACTTAAAAGTACACTACATTCGTGGATTTTAGTTCAAGGGTGTGAATCCAAAGTATGTTTTCGTGCATAAAGACCCTTCCCCCGTCTCCCTGACAAACGCAATCACATTCTTAAGAGATTAACTGGGTGTCATTTATCATGCATTAACCGCATACTAATGCCATCCATTGGCCACCGCAGGTACTACGTCCCGTAACATTGATTGCTCTTCAGTGCGCAAATGGAAGTATTTTACAGCGTTGTGCCAGTGTCGGGAATTTTAATAAAAGATAACACTTCGGAAAAACCTATGAAATTTCCAGCATCAATGCGTGTATCTCCAAGAAACTGTTTCGGAATTGGAATAAATTAAATCTAAGATATGGTCCACACCACTAATCTTGACGACAATTTGGCGTGTTCCTCTTGAGAACTAATTCTTTCTCGGCATAAATGGAACCGAAATCCACTTACAGCTGCAATCTGTCAGAAGATAAGTCACCTTTCTATAAAATCCCAGGAATCCCAGATGGAACTTACCTGCGATTCCTTTGAAATTAAGTTTGAAGCATTTCCTCTTTTTCATTTTTGTATTTATATCCGAAACGAATGCGTGGAACTCCCACAACCAGTCATCTACGTATTACTACTCTCTGCCACAACATACCTGTGACAACACCTTTTCAGCAATAATATCAATTTAAATCAGTGTCATAAGCGGCTTCAGCTTAAAAGTGACTTAGTGGTTGCTGCGCCAACGATCTAACCTAGTATGAGTCACCTAGTCTTAAATATGTAGGCCCACCATTCCCACGAAGTGCTACAGAGTTGATTTTTCAAAGTGTAAACATTATATGATGCGTACATAATTTAATGGCGGCGCGATTGGGAACCAATACTTTGAAGGGCTAAATGGCTCGTAGACGTTTTGTTAACAGCTAATAAACTAAAATATTACATAATATCGAATGAAATGAATACTGTCGTGACCGATGTGAGGGCATTAACTCGGTATTCGCCCAGAAAAATATCCTCGGAACAACTGAAGCATATCTCTCGATTATGTCGCTGTACGGTTTGAACAAGCCGACATGGTGTAAGCTAATACGACGGTACTATAACTTATTCTGATTTGACTACTGATCGAGGCCAAATGTTTCGCCTTACTTGAGCAGCAAATTTCTCTGGCACTACTGTAATACGGGAAAACTTAAAAGAGAACAGCATGCATTTCATATCGTGTTGTTCCAAGCTGAGGATTTAGTACTTTCTATTTTTAAATTTTAAATTCGATACAGGCTTATTTTGCGCTAGATTAAATCTGCACAGAATCCTACATCATCTGTATGGACATTTACATTTTTTCGCAGGATTGTTCGGCTATTATTAGGATGCTCTGTATCATTTAACCGATATCCTCCCATGATGCTGCTACATATTTCGAATTCGATAAGCTAGTCTAATTAAAACGCGTTTAAATGAAACCCACGGTAAAGTCCGTATAGATAAACATTTCCTATTCAGAACGGCCTAAAGCACAGACATACTTTATCGCCACTGCTATTCATCATTGCTTTGGAAAACACCTGCAAGAAAGTCGAAGACGACAAAGAGGAATTAGATGTTGATCTTCTGGATTGTGAAGCCCTGAAGATTGATTCAGTATGTTCCTACGAATAGCTAGTATTTACCTACACATCCACATATCGTTACAACAACCCAGAAGACCAACATAAACATCATCACTGCCACGAGTACAATGAGGGAACTGAATGGACACGTAAATATAAGATCTATGCTGACGATGTTATTTTGTTGGGGGGGGGGGGGGGACATAAGTATCATGAACGCTGTTAGATGCTAGTAAGGAAGTTTGTCGTTAAGTATGGGTATAGAAAACAAGGTATATGTTCTTATCTTGTCACCAGACTGGAGTTAAAAATCATAATATAAAAGCAGCTAAAAATCTCTCAAAATGTGTCAAAGTTCAAATATTCAAATCAAAATCACATTCACAAAGACAATGAAAGCAAATTCAATTCAAGTAATGCTCGCTGCTTTCAGGTCAGAATGTTTTGCTTTCTTAGCTGCTATCTGAAATGCAAAAGTTTAAAATTACAAAACTATACCTGTTGTTTTGTATGGGTATGAAACTTGGTTTCTCAGACAATGAGAGAAGAACAAAGGCTGAGGGTACTTGAGAATGGGGTCTTCAGGAGAATACGTGGACTTGAGAGAGATGAAGTGGTGCTGGGTACAGCTGGTCTCCAACTCTACTTGGTCTGCCCATCGGCCAAAGAGATTTTGACTTTATTTCTCTTGATAAAGGAAATGCAACAAATTTCTTAAATGTTATCGGCATAAGGAAGATGGGATGATGAACAAGGTCAATGAGATGAGTCACAAACAGTGTCATAATCCTTTATAGATCATATTTTAAGGGTTCAGCTTCACAGGTGCAGGCCAGATCAAGTTCATCTCTGGAAGGACAGAGAGGGGGTATAAAACACATAAATATGAAATAACTTTAACAGGCCTTTTCTCTGAGCCATGATAAATTACCATACGTGACCTCTTGCATCATCACATCATCTTCTTCTACAGGGATTGGGCCTATTGACCCATTCTGGGACAGTTGCTCAAGGCAACTTGTCCTTATTAGTCTTGTAAAGTGCATTTGAGTGGTGAGTGACAAGCCCACTGCCTTTGCACAATTTTCTACTCAATCCTGATTTTTGACTGCCAGAGCCACGTTGTTTTGCTGTGTAGTATTTTGGCAGTTTGGCAACGTTTCGGAGAAACATACTGCCTCCATCTTCAGGACACAACCCACCATCTACATTCACATCAAATTTACAATTCTTAAGCAGGATTTGAGGTTTTCATGTCACCGAGTATGTAGATGGCTGTCTTCTGGGTCGTAACGCCACGTAGTCTGGTAGAAGTTTACCAATGTTCCACAGGTACTTGCTGCCTCCATTATCAGGGCGATGAGTCACCCTACATAGTAACTACACAGTGCTACAACCCACAAGGCAGCCATATTTTGCTTGTTTACACTTCTTCAAATGCAAAACGAAATATTTTTTATTCCTAAGAAGTAATGCAAGCTCATTTTTACCAAATGTACGAGCTATAAAGCAGAAACTGTCTTAGAAACCCAATTTCAGAGTCTAAAGTCAAGCACAGGAGACAACAGGAAGAATTCTCCATGCCATCAAGAAGGACTACCTACTCTAGTGTCTGAACTGCTTTCATTAATATTCATGGACGTACTGGTGAACATGTTCACAGACTTCCCTCATTACTCTGCGAAGGAAAATCTCCTGTTAATAAATGTGGACAATTAACACTAGAAACACATAACCTGAACTGGTTATAGATGTTAAAAGGAGTCCTCTGCTATTTTTCCTGTTAAAATAGCATATTATACAAACAGGTACCATGCCTACATTACTGAAGTCAGGATCTTAATGTCAAGTAACTGTACTCCCTGTCTGAAAAGAAACATCCTGAGTTCAACGCAACTAAGGACTCATTCAAAGTCAAAGAAATATTTTCCTTATCTTTTGGCTATCCAACACATGTATTACATGTGAAGAGCAGAGCAATGAAACAGAAACTGTTTATTTTAACATAAGACTGAAAAAATTAAATCTATATCACAATATGCACACACACTCTTTAAAAACTCTGAATTCTAAATGCTCCTAGCTAAAATAAAAATATACCATATCATATATATACTACACAAGTGTTACTATCAGTATTACTAAAATAATTTCAGCAATAATAGACAACAGCAATGTAATAATATAAACATATATATTCAACATAAGATTTATTAAAAGAATGACTGAATTGCAGTCTAATGTACTTTCTTCAATTTCGTCTGTAATACATGAACAAACACTTTAAATATTGTTTTCATTCTTCTCTACTGGTTCAATTATTTATAGGGAAACGACTGTTGAAAGAAAAGCAAGGGTTCAGGGGGCCTTGACTTTATATGACAAACCTGATCATTAAATGCAATGTATAGTCTACAGTATATTTTTAAATGTCTCTTTAACATGTTTTTAAAGAACAATTATTTATAAAAGATGTCAGTTCTCTTACTTAGACAGCTTTAACTTTGAACAGTATAAATTATGTGTTCTTAATGTCTTCTTTAGCTGATGCAAATCAATTACAGTGGCACAATGGGAATTGGTTCTGTGGTAGTTACTAGATATGTGTTCATTCGATCATGGATCAAATCCTGTTTTTTGCTTTTTTTTTCTTCAAGCAGAATCCGTGGTTTTAAGTAAAAACATATAATTAATGTGCTGTACTTTTCTGAGCACGTGCCAAGATTCTGATACCCTTCTTTTGCAATAGGAATATTTTAATACTATCAGAGAGTTATCCCCGCCCCATAGGTCATGTCAGTGGCATAACAACACTCGAGTGCTTTCTATAGTTCCTCATTACTAGAAAGCATGACTTAATGTGAAGCATGTTCTGCTTACCACGCGTATCCATGACCCCGACTTCATGGTCCAGTTCTTCATTTTAATCTCTGTAAAAGCATATTTAACTTAACAAAACGTAAATCAACACACATAACATTTCAAAAGTCACGTCCATGTTTACAATCACTGATTACATAGTACCTATCGAAAAAATTACAAAAGAATGATACTACAGGTGCAATTCAATGCTATTCGTTGGAATTCTACATGCTGCCATCTACTAGTCATTGGACAATACATAATATAGGGAAGGTGATGGTAGCATTGTTCAGTCGGTAAAAGAGTTGCCTGTTACTAACGTATAAAGTTACATTAGATGCAATGTCAAGATACTAGAATTGCAACATTTGCAGCTTCCTGGCTGCAAGCATTGGACCTCTAACTCCAGTATGCTTAACCCATAACAGGAGGAATAAGCTGCTTATAAAGCAGCACACCATTTGTGATGGACAAGTTGCTCACTTCTCCTATTAAATTTGTTACAAGTTTTTCCCAGCTACCAAATATGACACTATGTCTCATCCAGTTCTTTGATTTGTAACTTAAAATACAAATGAAAAGGGAAACTAACATGCTTTAATTATCCAAGTTCCTCCAATAGTAATACAAGAGCCGAGAGGGTTTACAATGATCCAAGCTGTGCAATAAACAATCAAACTGTCGTCTATATAGAGATTTTAATGCTGTTATTATAATCATCACTTTCCAATTTACATTTGCATAACTTTATTAAAACATCAAATTAAATACAATCGGAGTGTCAACTGTAAATGATGACAGGCTGAGACATCAGGATGAGGTGTGTTGCTTACCTATTTCCATTAAGGAGTTTGACAACTTAATATATTTCACTAAAATAATTAACACTTAAAATAAGCATGGTATGCTTCCATGATAAGAGAAAGAATTCAATAAAAATAGCCAAGTGGCTGAGGTAGAGAAATGGTGCTGCGCAGTGGCAAAGATAAGCATGACAGAATGGCTTTAGGTGGCAATAAGAAAACTATACAGACATTTAGACTTAAATCATTGAAGATTTAGTATCTATAAATGATCTAGTGATCAGGTATTTGGATAAGGAACAACAAGTAACAATAACTGTGTTAAATCTGACAGACATCTAAAATACTTCATCCAAGTATAAAAAGTAATCAAGTACACAACTGAAATAATAATATTAACTCCTTATATGGATATCAAATACATTTTAGTGCAAAACAAAGTATGTCCCTTCAATTTATATTTCACAGAATTTATTACAAACTTTTCTCAACTTACTGCCAGCAGGCAACAATTTTTTATAATGTGTAATATCAGTTGGACTACATTTTTCAGTCCCAAACTTTAGGGACAAACATAAGCAACCTTAGATGAAAATATCCGTATTGTGATAAATACTTCCCCAATATACCTCACAAAGATCAAGCTATTTCTCTACTCACATCTCCAACAATGAATGCACTGTACTTCCTGTAATCCACTAAAATATCTCCTGGACCTGTAACTTTCAATTTAGCACCAATAAACTCAAGATCCAGGTACAGCTTTGGAAATTCAGACCACATCTGAGCTTCATGCAAATGGTAGCCAATGTAAGAGTAGATGTAGTTGTCATTTGGAAGATTTGAAGTTTACACCAGAAATAGATGTGTAAGACTCCAGAAGTTTCTTATGCAGGTCCTAAAATAAGCAAAAACATCATATAATTGCAACATACAACCACATACCCACAAATGCTCAGGTAGAATAGAAGAAATTTAATGAACAAATTAAAATTATTGTTCTCTGGCCAGAATACATCTGTAATTAATTAGTTTTATGGAAATATTATCTACCTTCTTAATAACAAACTGGTTTTAAATTATACTGCTTCAACTGATTTAATTACTAATTGCTGAATGATAGCTATGAAAATAATTATCAATAGTAAAAAGAAAATTGGAGAAAAAGCATGAAAGTCCATGTTTAAATAAGCATTTATATTTATATGCAACTTCTATTTTTGTATTATTATCATTCTTATGTCCCACTACACATCATGTAGGCACTTGGGGGGAATAAGACATATAGCTCCTACTCATTGTTAACCTGGACACTAGATAGGGGCAGGTAGTCAGTGTCATGCTCTGGCAGCCCTCAGGAAAGGACTCTGGTATGCATTGGACAGGAGGCTGGGTGAGTCCCAGGGCCAGTATGAATGCAGAGGCAAGAGGAAAAACCCTTTGTCCATGTTGGGGAGCAAACCCCGGCTGTCCAGTCTATAATCAGTCACTATACTGACTCGGCTACCCCAGATCCCCTTTCTATCAATGAAGATTATTAATTATAAACAAGTCTGTAGTGTATCATCCCAGTGAATTATGTTGATTCTGTGTGTGAAAGTGATGGGTAGGAATAAACAATGTCACAGTTCTGACACCACAATTATTGTTCAGGTAAAGGAACTAAAAAAATGTAGGTACCATAATTTCTTCCTAGTAAGTCTCATTTCATATATGATGGAAGAACAGACACTGAGGGGAGAGGGTACAGTTACTCAAGAATAGTTGTCTCTGGTATTTTTCACTCAATACATGTGGCAACATTTTCATGCACTTGTACACTTCATGCTATCATGAAGAGTAACAAGTTTCCTATGCTCATAACTTGTACACCTGCAAGTTTCACACAATTAACCAAAGGGGAGTGATGATACCACTTTATTTGTGTAGGCATTGCAAAATGTGTCTGTAGTCTTAAGTAAATGCCTGGAATTATA
The DNA here is from genome assembly GCF_977971745.1 of Zootermopsis nevadensis. Classification (NCBI taxonomy): domain Eukaryota; kingdom Metazoa; phylum Arthropoda; class Insecta; order Blattodea; family Termopsidae; genus Zootermopsis; species Zootermopsis nevadensis. The sequence goes on along the minus strand of NW_028259192.1, from coordinate 7,044,843 downwards.
GGGTAGCATGCAGAATTTAAATCCAGTAAGCAATGTGTAAATAAAAAAAAAAATAAAACCACATTATATATACAGTACAGTTATATTTTCCCATTAAAATCCATCTGCTAGGTGTGGAGCTGAATCCTACCTTCAATGTGTCTATTCCTCATATTCACGGCTATTCAGTTCAAACAGCAATTCAAATTCAGAGATTTAAGAATACACCTGTAAAAGTGCCAGTGTAATTACAAACCTTCTTTTCTTCATCTGACAGCTCACGTTTTAGGTAGTATAAAAGTAAGTCATGTATCCCATATACATAACTATTAAAAAACTCATTCCATTTGGACACTGCAAGCGATTTCTTAATAAACTCACTCATTATATCTTCTATTTCATATTTATTTCATGACCAAAGAGTTCCCAGCACCTGCAATGAGTAAATTTATAAAATGAACAAACATAATTAAATCCTCATTTACAGATCACTAATTTGTGTCTGTAAGTGTTGGGAAAAAATGTATACTGTATTCAAAACAACCAAAATTCAAATTGATCTAATTATTATAATGCAATTTAAATTGTAGTTAATAAATAAACTACAATAGGCAGCAAGAGGCAGCAACAATTATTCATACATATTTTAACTCTTAATGACAAGAAATGCAGTAGAACATAGTAAGAAAATCTGTATGATCTGTCACACCTGTTATACTTAAATATAAAATAGCTTTAAATCACTGGGGAAAAAAGTTCAAAATTCAGTCCTGCAAGCAAAGCCTGAAAATTACATGTTAATGACAATAAACAAATGTATATACATTCAAGAATAATGACTTAACCTCAGGTTTTATATTCACATCCTCAACAAAGAGAGCAAAGTCCTGATAGTAGCATTTCATTTCATCTGGCAAGTTCTCTATACAAAGTCCAATTGCACCTGCTCTGCCATTCTCTTGAGAAATACTACTTTTATTTAAATTTCTGGAACAGAAAATTACACAAACATGAAAATTTGAAATTGTTCCATACATGGGCATCTCTAGTGACAGGATACATATTCAAATGTCTGCAAAATACTACATTTCACACACACATTAATGAATCTGTTCCTTCATTTCAGTAAATGCTGATGACAATTGTGAAATTGTAGACACATTTCTTGGAATACCCCCAAAAGAAGTAAACAGGGTAAGCCTGAGAGACTTCAGAGACCAAGGACTAGTCCTGCTTGCCTAACCCACCCTTCTGGAGTAACAAAGGAACTGACACAATGGCACATGGCAGAAGGGAGGAGATCTGACTTGTTGAAAACTCATTCCCTGCAGAATGTCCTGAAGAAGCTGTTGCCACAACCAGTTCTCCAAGATAAGAAACATATAATAGTAATATTGATCCAGGTAGGAAAAGAAAAATATACCAATAGACCATTTGCTTCAACAAAGAACAGATAACCTTCCTTAATTTGCTTTGAGTACAACTCCTTAATCCTTAGTAGAGTTATTTAGATGGTGAATCCTTTCAAATTTCATTCTGTATCATCTTCAAACAACTACCAGATACACTGCAGCATCACACCAGAAATAACACATCATATTTTCTTGTGGAGTAACATTCTGTTCAACTTATAGATACAGCACCAGTCTGGAGTAAAAGAGAGAAGTATTTCTACAGAAACTTTTCATGTGTTCCTGCTGTATGAAATTTGATTTATTACAACTCCTAAATTAGCTTTGGAGATACATTTATAACAAGTCAGGTCTCTATAAAACATTCTATGACACACATTTTTATATATAAAAAACCAAACAAAACAAACCATCCGATCCATTCTCAATTTACAACACACACTGGTTATGTGGACCATGCAATCACAATGTTTTTATTCAATCTAAGTTAGTCGAGCAAATAAGTACTGAGACAAATCAAAGGAAAACTAAGTGCAAAAGTCCAAGTTAACAGTGCAATAAAATTATAAATCATTAAGGTAGAAAATCTGAAAACAATTACAGATTCATCTGTTTGCCTGTTTAAAAAATTTCCAGCTTTCTTTGCACTGAAAATGTCCTTTAGATCGCGGAATGCTTATAGCTGCAGGCCTACATCTATCAGGAATTCAACATTTTTTGAATTGAAAATCCATAGCACAACTTCCATCGGAGGGGAAGTAAAGTCAGCGATCCCAAGCCGTAGATTTACGGCATGTAAAAAAACCTTATGAGCATGAACGAGATGTTTTGTAAGAAAAATTCAGCGGCCATTTCTCACCCAAGTCTCTCCTGATTCACTGCTAGATGGCTCTGGCAGTCAAATCAGGATTGAATAGAAACTATACAGAGATAGTGGGCTGGCCACTCACTGCTCACAAATGCATACTTCAAAGATTAGTAAACCTCTGAAAGGGGATAGCAAAGACCCACAACTGGGTTGTAGAGCCAAGGAAGAAGAAGAATAAATTATGTGATATGATTTTGGGAGCCCACTTGAGTCAAAATAATATAAATGTTTATAGCTTGATCTCTCTTAATACACACTTGAGAATTTAACTGCATTTTACTGTCACCTAACAAAGAAACTGAAAATTAAATAACCAAATGTGTACAAACATTACACTACATACAGTAATATTAAGAAGCACAACTGTGCACACATCCTTCAACATGACATAATAAATACATTGAAAAATAATTCACATGCATTTTGGAGTTATTAACTAGAATTAGATTAGTGACAATAAAGGTTTAACATACCCATAATCACGGCTCACTAGCTTATCAAGGTAATAATCCCATCGTCCAGAATTGCGCAGAACATGATCTCTATTTTCTGCTAATTGTGCTCCAATTAATGCAATCACCATGGGAACCCCTAAAATATTAACATATTTTTATAGAAGATAAGCAATTAAACTTGTTCATGCCTATATGTAATTGCACAAGTATTATACTTCTTACCATAACCAAAATCTCTTGTCATCAGTGTGAGTTTTCATTTAATGTAGTTAATATGAATATTACAACACATACAGACAAAAAAATGGAGTACAAGAGACAATAAAATACCATACTGTTAATACTGTACTACGGTTTATATACATCAATATAGCACCTTTCAATATTGAACTACATAATAAGTATTCACCTGGCAAGAGAACAAATGTAATAGTAATCAATGTCCTGTCCTTTAATTTTTTAAACGGCAACAATTTCACTTCTGCTATCCAATAATTTCATATCACCAAATTCTTAATTGCATACTGTTAATATTATAGAGAGCAGGCTGCTATATTATAGAACTGTCAGCAGCATTTCAATACTTATGTCATATACTAAACGAGGCATATTATTCAAGGACTGTGTCTCTAATGATTTACAATGTTACAGTAACATTTTTATATAATTTTAATAACATTCTCATAGAAATTTTAAGAGCCTGTTCTCCATAGGCAGTGTCTAGTATCATACTTTCAAAAGAATTTCTGTGCCTTGCTCACTTTCTCACATAAGTTATCTTACCATGATTCATTTGAGCATTTTATTATGAAATATTAAAAGATTTTTAAGACTCGTTACTTACTCATTTCCTTATTAAGTATGATAAATGTTACTGACAATATGTCTGTTGCCAATGCTTTCCCCTAATCCTTTTTAACATGTCATATTACAAATATGGCTGTCTTATTTTAGGTTAATGCACCATGTAGTCTGGCAGAACTTCACTGATGCTTCAGAGGCAGCAAGCACCTCTAAACAGTTTAACTTCTACCTGACTACAATGTGCAACAACCCAGAAGAAAACCGTCCTCTATACTCACCATTGTCAGACCCTGAAATGACCGATGAATGTTCTTGGCTTGAGAAGGCAGCTGAGACACTTCAACTCCAACACATTTCGCTATTAAACACAATGACTCATGCTCCATAAAGCCCTCACTAATCTGTGAAGGAAGTAAAGATTCTCTTACTACCTATTTATAAGAGTCTCAGACCACAGAAAATGCCTTCCTTCATCCTTTAAAGCATGGGCATTTAAACATCAGGCTGTAGGATGAGGTGTATATAAATTTTCCTCAATCAAGGGTACAAATTACATGAATTTTGAACTGAAATAATGTCCATGCTTTTTATTGAATTTACATAAAATAAAAATATGTGTTCCCTCTAAACTCTAAAGCTATAAATACACATTTTATGTTACTTCACAAATTATTCTTTGTATAGTAAGCCTTGAAACACCCATCCATGCACAGGGCAACATCAAATTTTTAACACTATATAGTATAGAAGTTAAGAAAGTTTCAGCTTCCAGCAACTTTGCTGCATTTACTACAGTGGATGCAAGTGGAATTGTCTAACTCATAAAGATATTGCAATTATACTGCTATTAAATATGTTGGATTTTGAAACAGCTTACTCATACGTTATATATCTGTGCACATGTGTTCATGTGTGTGAGTGTTATTATTGTGTTATTCTGTCCCCATATTTTTTTTATATCCTATGTGCCGTTTTAATAGAAATCTGATTTAAAGTGTGTCGTATAGAGAAACATTTCTCAACAGAATTTTATTATGTAGACTGTACACGTCTATTTTTTTCTCTCTCTCTCTCTGGGACTTAGTTTGGTATCTTTTAAGCTCCTAATGAATGTATCGTCAGTAAATAATTTTTAAAAGCAATAATTTATAGTCTTTCTTATTTCCATTGAGGCATTCCAATGATATATTTATATATATATATATATTATTATTTGATTACTGTATAATGTATAGTTTAAAGAATACATATTAGTATATATTACAAAACTATATGAGTATGTAGGATGATTCATTAAATACAAAAATTATACTTGCATTTGTTGATGGACAGCAGCATTTTATTTCAGCTACTAGAGTAACACCCATTAAAAATTAAGGGGAAATACTATATATTATAATATTCCTTCTGGAATACAGTATATTGTAATATATTTCATCATAACCTTTACATGAATAGTCACAAATTTTCCCAGTCATTACATTCAAGGAATATAATTTTTCATACATATGTTGTCATTATTCTTGGAATTTCAAAATACGCGCCATGAAGACTGGCCTTCGTGCTAGCGAAGGATACGTTCTTTATGGAACATCTACGTTACAGACTTCTGCTGCCATCTACGGAAAACTCGTCTTTAAGAAAGGAACTCTACCACCAACCAGGACCCGAATGTAAATGTGCTCAACTATGCGACAGATACCGCATAACAAAATGTAAAAACAGAACCAAATCCATCAATTAATATAGCAAGGATTATGACGAACTAGATACAGGAAAACTTTCTTATGCACACCTGTGCGCTTTTCCTATATTATTAGTGGTCATGCTTGCCAAACACGTACGATACCAGCACAGGTAACAAACTTTATTTCTTATAAGTTGGTCACACTGTATAACGGAAATCTACATAATAGTATCAGATTTCAAATTAGTCTTTGACAGTTCAACGGTTAAAGAAGTGTGTTAGAATGGATCAAGAAATAAGCGAATGTCCGATTACCCTGTGGCTGAAGAAGTGTCGGGAGGCCTCCGATTTAAGGTTTGCTCTTTGTGGTATTTAAGATAGTTTAAACGAATGTGTATAGTTGACGGTTTCAGAAATTTCACATTTGAACTGTTTCTTATGAAGGCATCCTGAATTTAATAATTGCTGAACAGTTGTCATATGAAGTTGAGGTTATATTAAGCCAACCAAAACTATTAAATTAATGTAAAATTGTTCTGTGAAGTGAAAAGTGGGGATCAATATATCATGTTGATTTAAAGTTTGACACATTTTTAAACATCTCAGGAATTTTTGAAGCAAGCTTTCCTGCTGACACAGTTAACAGGAACAAGCTAATGGAAATTTTAAAGGCATGTAACATACCCAGTCAACTTATTGCAGCAAGTTATAACATTTATAAAAAGAACCTCATTGCAATAAAAATTGAATCTGATCTCTCAGAATGGGAATTGTTAAGATTAACCTATCAGATGGCTGGTAATTTCATATGGTGTTCAGTTACACATAGAATATGGTGCGAGTGTGCAGTAACATTGTTTGCAGTGCTGATAGAAGTTTTGTTTACTTCTTTTTGTGACAGGGCTGAAAGCAATGTTTCTTGTGGTCTGTGGAGATGATTCAGTATGTTAAATTGGAATATGTTTTATAGCTTAAATGGAACTTTTAAAAATTAATGCTGTTTCTTTCAGTGCCATGCAGTATGAAGATATTCTAAGCTTTATTTCATATTGTGTGAATCCTTTGTTTCAACAAATCTGACTATAGTGCAAAACTGATTTAATCTTTATAATTTGTTCATGTAATTCTTAAGAGGGTAAGTAATTTCAGTTTATTAAACTTTGATTATGACACAAATTTTCTTTTAATTAGCAGTGTATCCAAGAAAACAGCTTCCACTCCAACCTTGTTGAAGACTAAGTCCATTGGTATAAAGAAAAGACCCAAGAAATGGCAAGGTAAAGTATATATATAAAATATGTTCATTACTTGTAATATATATGTTTAATTAGGACCAGAAACTCATTTACTTCTTTGTCCAAATCTGCTTTTCCTTAGCAATAGTAATCTTTTCTTCGTTCTCTGAATTACTGAGAGAGAGGACATGAGTTTTGTATAATGTGAAATTAAGGTTTTCAGAAGTTTCTAATTGTTATCAAAATAATCTCCGTATGCACTACCTTCTAGTCAAGTTACAAGGGAATCTGGTCAGTTGATTCTCACCACTTTTGGCCCGTTTTTCGGTATTGCTGTGGCTCCTCCTGTGACTTCTTGGCCAACATATTTGTTGATACTTTACAATTTCTTTGAAAAGGAAACAGTTCTATTTTTCTCTTGCTTTACTGTTACTTTAAAAGGCATCCCTGCATTGCCTGCCATAACTCAGTTTGTAGCAGTTGTTTGGCTGTGGTGCAGGCAACTCAGGTTTGATTCTCAGTGAGGCTTTTACAATCATCAAGTCTACAAATTGGCAAGCCAGTTTATTGGCTGTGGGTTTAATAAAAGGTGATTCCTGTATGAGTCATAATAGATGACAAATTAAAATAAATATTAAATGTGTCAGTGAAATTTATGCATCATGTCTTTTCATGTTTTATTTGGGAGTCTGTAGTTTATGTGTACATTATTGTTAAATAGTATTTTAACCATTTTGTTTATTTTAACAGGTGCTTCTTCAAACAAGACCCTGATCGGTGGTGATCGATTTATACCTGTTAGGTGTACAACCGATTTTGAACTTGCACATTATAAGGTAATACATTTTTTTGGTGTTTATGAACCATGCAGGTTGTAATGGTTGTGGACCTTGAGAGATTACATCATGATATGGGAAATGTTTGAGAACTGTGTTTTTGTGTCCGTGTTGAGTCACTAAACAAGTGGTTTGCAGGTATTTCTGTAGTATATAGGCACTGTTTAAAATGATATCTTGTAGGTGGTTACAAGCAATTTTGAGGAATGTGTCATGATGCATTGTATTGAGAAGTTGGTAACTACCTACAAAAGTTACTTTCATTATTCATGTCTGTGTGTGTCAGAATAACAAAGAAAAATTGGGTTTGAGCTTGGGGGGGGAGGGGGGGGGGGTCCAAATTTGCCTGTGGAGAGTTAACTGTTATTCTATATTTATAATGTAACTTTAACTAAATTGAATTTATATGGAGTTGATGTGATTTCCTTTCAGGTGACCCAGGAACAACCACATGACGAATTGATAAGCACTTCACAGACGGTGTATCAGCGCTTCATGTCAGAGTATCTGTTTGGCGGAGATGTTAGAAATATGAGGCTTCTGTCATACAAGAACAAAGCACCAGGAAGGCCTGATGTAAGTTTTCTGTTTCATTGTAGTACAACAGGTATTTCGTAGGTGATTGTCTCACCACAAAGATTGTTAATCTTACTGCTTGCCAACTAAGAGAACTAGTGTTACAATATGGAAGGTTAGCACGTTCAGTAAAACCCAAAGTAGCATGTTGGACACCGCAAATGACACATAACATTTTCTTATTTATGTTAGGAATCTCTTATCTGTGTGTTGGTTACAGATACTTCAATTCTGAATCATTTTCAGGTGATTTGTTGCTTGTTTTATAGGGCTAGATTGCTCATGTATTTATTTTTAGATCAGTTTTTTGTTAGTCAGAGAATTTCTACATTCATTAACAGGAATTTAGCACTTACAAGTTAAAATTAAACAAGTTGATCTAATAATGTCTTCAAATTTAAATATTTTAGAGCTGCATGTAGGGAGTAAACCAAAAGTATAATTTGGCTTCTGTAATATAAATGTTCAGCTACCGTGTTTTAAAAGTAGCTGTTATTTGAACAATGTATTCTGAAAATTAATAGGCATCTTGTAAATCACTTGAGAAGTTCTGCTATAACTACAATTTATAATCTGATCTTAAAATTGTTTCAAAATATGTTATTAGCTGTAGTTTTTGCAAAAAGTCAATTTGCCTTGATATGCTGTTAACATGATTTATGCTGTGCCCATTTTACATTTTGGAGCGCGCACAACTGTTTGAATATTCTTTATCTATTTTTTGTAATCAATTTCTTAAGCTTATAAATAGTTCTAATATTGAGTTCTGTTTGGCAATTTTTTCATGGGTTTGTACTATAAACTCATTTATGTTTATTCATTTGCAGGGATTCCTGGATTCTTTGATTAATAAGTATTCCAAGGCACCAGCATCAACAAAAAGTTCAACTAGATACATTCCAAAAAATCCAGACCGAATTCTTGATGCTTCTGACATTGTGGATGACTATTGTAAGTTGGTGTTGGTATTTATGTATCTTGTAAGAAATCAAATTTAGATGTTTTATCAGCAGACGTTTGTAATGATTAAGCCTCTAAATGGGTCAATGGACAATGTCTGAAAGACCAACAATCAAGACTCAAACTTTAGGTTTAGAGTGGAACACAGGCCTCTTTCATGACACTTAATGGTTGCCTCAAACAGAAGTTTAAAAACAATTGACTTATAGCTGGTAAAGTTTTCTTCGCTCATCTCAATTACCTATGTAGTAATAAATCAGACAGCTAATGCTTGTAATTGGTTCAAAAATATGATGGAAGCAAGACCAAAGGCTTATCTATGAATGAACATTATTTTATTCTGAGTAATAGCAGTGGTACAGGTGAAATGTGTGATTTTTTGGGGGGGGGGATAAGTCGTATCGAATGTTGAAGGTGTTCCAGCCTTTCGGCGGTCTTTTTCTGAAAGGTGACATTATACACTGCAGTTATGATGCTTATTTTAATCCATTGATATTAGGTTATTATTCAAGGCCTTTTATTTCTGGTTGAAGAGAATATTTTGGAAGTCGGGGTTTGTATTTATTAATCTTTATGTGTGAATTAAGGGCATTTACAGAAGATTGAAGCAGTTTCATGCAACGTATTTGAAGAAAACCCTTGGTGACACGTATGGTGCTTTTTAGTGGGTATATTTATTTACAATATTACCATAATAAATCAGCATTTCAGTACAGTTTATTTTAAGAAACCCTAGGCAATAATCTGGTGATTTTCTCCACATAATGAAAATTTGTGCAATGCAGTTTTCATTATATTGTATGCACAAACCCTGTGTAATGGACACCACTCAAACAATGTGTTGAATCTGGTTCACCTTACATGTTTTTGCAGTCAGAATATATGTATAGTCCACAACTGTAATCAGTTCCTGGTTATGCATAATATACTGCGCCACTTTAAAAATTTTGTTCTAATTTGAGTCATAAATTTTATTGTAATTGTCCTTGTTATTTCAGATCTGAACCTGATTGATTGGAGTCCCAACAACATTCTGGCAGTTGCTCTTAACACCAGTGTGTATCTGTGGAATGCTGGTACTGGTGCTGTTGAGGAATTGCTCAGTCTGGAAGGGAGTGATTTTGTATGTTCTGTGAATTGGATGCAAGAAGGAGATTGTCTTGCTGTGGGAACGAGTATGGGAGTTATACAGGTTTGTTATGTTACCCAAAATCAGAATTAGCAGCATGTAAATTGTCAGCTCTTGAAAGATGTTACCTTCAAGTTTAGTGGAAAATGTAGATGAAACACGTGTATTCTTCTAGGTTCTTGGAGAAACCGACACCCTTTGTTTTTCTGAAAAGAAAAAATCACTGGTACCTGAGAGAAAATTAATTTAAAAAGTTTTGATGCAGCTTGCAAATTATATCTTATTTATTTTCTTATTGAAAGTCAGGTGTGACTTTGGTATTCACATAGCTTATGTTCATATAAATATGGTGGTGTTATTGAAAGAAAGAACAATCAGATGGTAAAATGTATTTTAAATATCGTGGTTGAAGAGCAGAGCAAGGTTCAAAGTGACAATTACAAAATGTTGTGTAGCAGCTCCACATTGAACACAGTCACAGTGTGAAGAAAACATTTGCTAGTAGTTTGTATGGATATTTATTCTTGAAAGTACTTTTCTTTTTCTTAACTATTTATGTGAACGGTATTACTGTAGTAAACAATAAATTCGCACTTCATGGACTGTGTGAGATCAGTAGTAATTAGAAAACAAGATGATGAGATTTGAGCCTGGTTTGTGGTCATGTGGTTTGAAAATAATAAATAATAATGATAGTGGTAGTCATAGTAGTACAGGAATTGCAAATGTTTGGTGCCTTATGAATTCCTTTATCTGCCGTCCCATTCAAAAAGACTTTTATGTTCTTCTTTCATTTCATGACATTTTAATAAATATTTTTTTGTTCTCATTGTTTTGTAATGTTAGAATACCCAAAATGTTTAATTGAATTGTTTTGCTTTTAAAGTTGTGGGATTGCAGCGAGAGGAGGCGACTGCGTATCATGGGTGGCCACTCGGCAAGTGTCACCTCTCTGTCATGGAATTCTTACATTCTGAGCAGTGGTTCTGCTAGTGGTTGCATCATTCATCATGATGTTCGACAGAGAGATCACTGTGTGGCTGTGTTGTCTTCTCATACACAAGAGGTGAGAAACCATGCATAGAGAACTCCTGAAGAATGGAGCCAATATTTTGTGCTAACTATGCAGAATCCATTGGCATGTTTACAGACAGATTCATTCCCACGACACTAAATGAAGGTCTACTGCCCACCATTTAATCACCTCTGCTGACAAACTACAAACATTATGTAGGCCAGTTTTAACAGTACCCTGGTCTGCTGTCCCTCATTACCACACCATGTGCTTCATCTCCCTACCAAAGGTCATGCCATAACTTACGCAGTTAATTGCGGGGACCTGAGTTTGTGTTCAGGGTAGTGATATATTCACGGCAGGAAAAGGTTATAGTATTGAGAAGGAACACTGATGCTACAAATCTTGACACACCTTCCACAAATAAAAAGTTCATTGTTACAGTTACACAAGATGAAGATACTTTATTCACTTGGAGTCGCTGCAAGAAACCTTACGTCATCTCAAGAAAGTAGTAAGCTTTGTATAAGTCTCATACCACCTGCAGAGAGAGGCCCCTACATATCTAATCATGGTGGTCTTCTGGGCTGTGACAGTGTGTACTTGTAGGCAGTTACCAGTGTTTTGGAGAAACATACTGTCTCCAACCCAAAGGCTTAAGTGGGAAGTGGTTGGTTTATATAGGGTTAGGAAAAGGACCGGGCCATGGTGATTGTCCAGCCAGAGACCAGGAATGAAGAAGGTATCTGGAAATGGTCCAGGCCTATAGAAAAGAGCCCTAAAGGGACCACTTATAATCTATCTAGCTCCTTGTTTCCTATCAGCCCAGACTGTCCATCTTCCTTCCTCATTCCTAGCAGTTAAAGTGATAAAGCATCCCCTGATTTCAGACCACTATAAAAAGGCATTGTTTGAGATAAGTGTTACTGTGCATTTCCCCCCTCCCATGCCTCTTTAACCTCTGGTTTTAGATTAAAATATTTACATGCATGCAGTCTCTTGAGAAAACTCCCACGGTCATAACATAATTTATATTAGATGTGTTATTGATAACTTCACTGTTTTCAGGTTTGTGGACTAAAGTGGTCGCCAGATGGCAGGTATCTAGCCAGTGGTGGGAATGACAATATGCTTTACATATGGCCAGTTGTGGCAGGACAGGCTTTCTCACAACCCCAGCCATTATACTCTCTCAGGTAAGTGGATACTTGATGATGTAGTTTCCTATTTGTGAAATGAGAGGATGTTGTACTCTATCAAATTAATTCCATGCAAAAAAATAAAATGTGATTGAAGCCTCTGAGTACCTATATATGTATATTGGATCTTGAAACTGTTCCAGTATTGCAAACTTGATTGTATTTTACTCGAACATTCTTGGGCTGTCAGTCATATCAATTGGTTAAAAATCACCAGTGTCTCCATGATCATTGCTATGATATAACTGTCTAGACACAAAAATTATTTTCACAAAGGAATGACAGACATATTTTCAGTTTAGTAGAATTGCACTCCAAAAATTGTGACATTCCATTCCAACATTGAGATGCTTATTTTCCTGCTGTCTTGTAGTGCACATCAAGCAGCTGTGAAGGCACTGGCATGGTGCCCATGGCAGCGTAGCATATTGGCAAGCGGTGCTGGAACAAGTGACAGATGCATTCGCTTTTGGAACTGCAATACTGGTTGTTGTCTCAGCACCATCGACACTAAGTCTCAGGTAAGACCTGGATATTTACTGTATTTAAGACCCCTTGACTGCCATGACTATAGAGAATTCATAACTGCTTAGGCTGATGCACTGTTAAATTTGGTAGGTGCAGTAGCACATCTATAGTTATTAGTTGAATAATTATTATTTTATTTAAAAATCTAGGCATCTCAATTTACACACATCTCAAATGTGTATGGACTGTTGCCTAACTACTGCATGATTGTCTTGTTGAAGCTTAAATAAAATGGCCATTACCTTCATATTCAACTACTGTCTTCTGTTTGTTGGACATTAATACCACTAAGGAAAGGTTTATGAATGAAAAGTCTCCATATGTGTGTTAAACAATTTTTCATCCTCTTAGTTCATAATTGTCTTGATTTTTAAATCTGTCAGTCATTTGTCATCTTGGACTGGGTTATTTAGTGGAAGAGTACTACATGTATTTTGTTACTTCCTTGAATCCCTTGCAAATATTTACACTGTAAAAAAATGTCTTGCAGGTTTGTGGTCTTCAGTGGTCAACTACATACAGAGAACTCATCTCAGGTCATGGTTCTCCAAATAATCAACTAATTATCTGGAAATATCCATCAATGACAAAGGTAAATGATCATAATTTCAGTGAGATGAAATGTTAATGGAGAAGTGATTGAAAATGAATTGGTTATTTCTGTACAGTTTGTATTGGGAGATGTCTACGAAAGTTCACTCAGGATATGTCATGTATTTTAAAATTATATATATATATATAATTGGTTAGTTAGAAGATAGTTTTATTTCACACTTATTTTTGAGCATCCTGTGGCTGACATTTAATTCTTGTAGAACAGGCTTGTAAAACCAGCCACTTTTAATACCATTATTATCTTCCTGTCTGACCACAAACATGATGTTTCTGATGCCCAGTTAGCAAACATTTTGTAACCAAAAGTCTTCTTCCCCCACTCTCTATGTGCTTCATCATAAATCATGAGTCAGTATACGTACTTATGCCGCAGTACATGGCACCAACAACCCATTCCATGAGAACCTGAAATCTCAGAAAATGTTTGTCCAATACTGTCGTGGCAAACTTTGTAACTTATGTTTATTTTGATATTGTTCCCATCACCTTTACTCTGCCATGCTTGAGGGAATGAAAGAAGAAAATGGGGTGGTTTTCCTGGCCTCTCAGTTTGGTCTCCATTTTGTTTTAGGGCTGAAAGGCATTTTTTCCTCGCAAGATATTTCTGCTCTAAAGTCTGATGGCCATGTCCAACCATCAGTGTCTGCCTTCCTACAACTCCTGTGTTTCTTCCTCTTGAAACTTCCTTCCCTTTCTGTTGTGTTTCTTAACCTGTCATTCCCATCTTTATCACAGCTTCCATTGTGAACATTTTCCTTTCACTTTCATGTTCAAAGCCTTCTTTGGGATTTGTCTATTATTCATTCTTAATAAACCATTGCCCATACCATCTAATTCTGTTCTTTGTTAGTTTCTCTTCCATGACATTTAACTTAGATTCTCTTTTATTTATTTTTTATCCAATCTCTTTTAGTTTTTCAGTCTATGCTTCTTAAAAATCGCATCTCTGCTGCCATTAATATAGTAGTTCAGGATTTTACTATTTAACATAAGAATCATGATCCTTAAATGCCTATTAATTTGGATTGAAACTCTTTATTTTCATAATTGCACTGGGTGAATATTTTAAATTTGTACAGAGACCACAGACGTTAATAACTTCTGAGGTCCCTGTACAAATTTATAAAGTATTTCCAAAAATTATTTTTCATCTAAATGTCAGACTGGATCTTGTCTTCCAAACACCATACTAACGCAATACAAATACCATACCACTTCTGCAGCCAGAGTCAGTGTGTATTTTTACTGCAAGAGTTTATTGGCCCCATTTCAAACCCCAAAGCAGGAGAACTGGTCCTTGCATAATTTTACCAATAAAATTAGAGCATTAATTAAGTTAAATAAATCAAGTCTTAAATTAATTCCAGGTTGCTGAATTAACTGGCCACAAAAAGCGGGTCTTGCAACTGGCTCTGTGTCCAGACGGAAGCACAGTGTTGTCTGCTGGTGCAGATGGAACCTTAAGATTGTGGAAATGTTTTGTTCTTGATCCTGCCAAGAAGAAGAAAGAGATGAGAGACTCTAAGGCTGCTCCGAGCATGTTTAGAGGGATTAGATAATGGAATCTGTCACCGTTATGAACTGTCTAGTAACTTACATAAATGTTCAAGAAGCATACTTATGTGGAGTGTTATACAGCACTGCCTGTGGTTTTGGTGATGTGTACATAGTTTTTATTAGCTATAAATTTGGCTCAATGTTATTATTTGTTAAATAGTTTAAATTATTATAACATTAATAGTGATGAAATATGGTCACACAAATTATAATTTATCTAATGAGATTGTTAATCCATACTTATGTGTTTTGTTTTATACATATGTATATAGGTTTTATTATTATATTTGGCTTTAATTTTATTTATATATTAAATTGTTTTAAATTATGACAACAGTATCTTTTATTTATGGCATTCAGTTTTCACCCACCTGTTCACAGTGGTCACATTTATGAATGTATTAATACAATTTTATTTATGGAAAATTGTATTAGTAATATTCATAGTTTATATGATGACGTTCAGAAACTGTGAAATCATTACATCTCTGTTAGGAAAGGCAGATACCACTTTCCTGGAGGACAATGATCAAAGAAGTTTGTTATTCATTTTAGTAATTCAAATTAATTGTATATGCATTTGTTGTGCTGTCACTACACATGTTGCGAATGAATATAAAATGTTAATTTAACTAACAACAAAACTTAATCTGTCTGTATAATGACAGCCATCATCTGAAGACAAGCATAAAGCCAACTCCTGAAATGTGTATACCACATACATATCGACAATGGACAATGTCTAACATAATATTGGTATAATGATTTAACGATCCATTAAGTAATGTGAAATTACAAAAGTAGCTAAGGACAGCAGTATAGTAGACAGAGCAAAAGTCTATCATAATACATGAGTTACTTGGAACAGTGAAGATAGAAGAGGGCAAAAATACATTCAAGGAAACAATAAGAAGTAAAGAGTCTGAATGTTGCTGATGCTTTCAGTATATTAAAAGGGGTAGGAAGATGCAGTCTTATATTCAAAAGATTCGTGTACCATTATATGCCCATTATTGAAATTATTCCACCTACTGAAGCTGAGATAAGAAGGTAAAATGAATTACTTAAAATCAATCGTACAAGGTTATGATGAAATAGGACGACACTTTTTGAAAGATTGTTGATCTCTGTCTTATCACCCATTAAGTAAGATCAAATAAGGAGATACAAGTAGTGTGAAAAATTATCCACTTTCAGTAGTAACTGTGTTTCCTGAAGCGCTTGAGAAGGTTATGTACAGTAGGTCAGGCCAAGAAATGAATATTAATAACATAATATATTGGGCCCAGGACACTTTGGCTTCAAGGTACAAGGTATACAATTTATGAGACTCAGGGCGTGCTTGCATTGCGTGGTCGGTCAGCAATCCAATCTCTTTTAGTTTTTCAGTCTATGCTTCTTAAAAATCACATCTCTGCTGCCATTAGTCTAGTAGTTCAGGATTTTACTATTTAACAAAAGAATTATGATCCTTAAATGCCAATTAATTTGGATTGAAACTCTTTATTTTCATCATTGCACTGGGTGAATATTTTAAATTTGTACAGGGACCACAGACGTTAATAACTTCTGTGGTCCCCGTACAAATTTATAAAGTATTTCCATAAAATATTTTTCAACTAAATGTCAGACTGGATCTTGTCTTCCAAACACCATACTAACGCAATACAAATACCATACCACTTCTGCAGCCAGAGTCAGTGTGTATTTTTACTGCAAGAGTTTATTGGCCCCATGCCAAATCCCAAAGCTGGAGAACTGGTCCTTGCATAATTTTACCAATAAAATTAGAGCATTAATTAAGTTAAATAAATCAAGTCTTAAATTAATTTCAGGTTGCTGAATTAACTGGACACACAAAACGGGTCTTGCAACTGGCTCTGTCTTCGGACGGAAGCACAGTGTTGTCTGCTGGTGCAGATGAAACTTTAAGATTGTGGAAATGTTTTGCTCCTCATCCTGAGAAGAAGAAAGAGATAAGAGACTCGAAGGGTGCTGTGAGCATGTTTAAAGGACTTCGATGATATTGTGAGTGTTTCTGTTTAATTGTCTGTTTGTTTACATTGTTACGTTCGTTTATAAACATTGTTGTGTTTGTTTATTGT
Organism: Zootermopsis nevadensis; assembly: GCF_977971745.1. NCBI lineage: Eukaryota > Metazoa > Arthropoda > Insecta > Blattodea > Termopsidae > Zootermopsis > Zootermopsis nevadensis. The sequence goes on along the minus strand of NW_028259192.1, from coordinate 7,027,883 downwards.
TGTTTTCGTTTAAAAGCCGTTGACAAGCGGCTTATGTGTAGTTTTATACAGGTCTGCCTGTGGTTTTGGTGATGTGTACATAGTTTTTATTAGCCATAAATTTGGCTCAGTGTTATTTATTTGTTAAATAGTTTAAATTATTCTAACAGTAATAGTGATGAAATATGGTCACACAAATTATAATGTATCTATTGAGATTGTTAATTGTCTAGTTACCTATATGAACGTTCAATATCCATACTTATGTGGAGTGTTATACAGGACTGCCTGTGGTTTTGGTGATGTGTACATAGTTTTTATTAGCCATAAATTTGGCTAATTGTTATTTATTTATTAAATAGTTTAAATTATTCCAACAGTAATAGTGATGAAATATGGTCACACAAATTATAATGTATCTATTGAGATTGTTAATTGTCTTGTTACCTATATGAACGTTCAATATCCATACTTATGTGGAGTGTTATACAGCACTGCCTGTGGTTTTGGTGATGTGTACATTTGTTTTAATGACTCTGTATTTGGCTTCAATTTTATAAATTTATTACGTGGTAAGTAATACAATATGCTGTTTTAACGTATCTGAATGTGTTTGTGTGTGGAAGGTGAGGTTTCACTAACATCCATATAACAGAGAATATCTGAACTGTGAGTAAGAGACATAGTTTTGTGTTTCAAATGACACTACGAATAAAAGTATCCAATACCTCGGAACAGCATTACATGGTCAGTTTCTGTATCCGTCAGCCATTTGAATACATTTCCTAGTATTATTCCAGTATTATTCAGTTAATAAAACATGGATTGATGCTCAAAGTTCTCAGAAAAAATTATTCATTGGATGACATTTTACAGAAAAGACCAATTTCCACTTGCAGTCCTACTGACATAAATTTGAATAGTTTATTTTACAAGCTCCCTCAACAGTAGACATTAAGTACTGCACTATATGAACATATTTGGTGGGTCCATTTTCACCACATATGACGCCTCCTCTGGTTGAAGATTGAGGAGGATGTGGCCCTCAGATATAAAAGTAGATGCAAATAAGCAGTCATAGGCAGCTAAAAATAGCGTTCCTTGACTTTATGCTGGATGGGCATTTATAATCTGTCACTGTAATGATCACACAATGTTTTTACTAGGTGTTTAAGATTATTAGAATTGACTATATTTAATTCCACAGATCAGTTACAACAACCAGATGATTTTGTAGATGTATTTTATTTATTTAGTGTTCTGTCTGACGACAGGTCCATATGAACAGGATCCTTCCATCCTTCTCTCGGACTGGGACCTGTTCATATACGTTCTTGGCAGATGATCCAGAAGTGGTTTGCCATTGCCTTCTTCTGTGTGTGAATGGAGTAATTGTTGGGATGCCACGGAGAAACCGGGGAAGCCCCCGGAGGAAAACTCCGTGTTGCCTAGACCACGGCCTTGCCCAACACAAGTTATAAATTCGGGCACCGCCGGGAATCGAACCTGAGACCCCAGGATTACAAGGCCAGCGTTCTAACCGCTAGACCACCGTGGCTTTGTAGATGTAGAGAAACACAAAGATTTTTCTATGTCTTTAGTATATGCACCACAATGTACACAACAAATGGCTAGCAATATTGATATTTCTCCCATGTGCTTTGTAGCATTGTTTCATAGACTAGAAGAGCCACATTCATTTGGTCTCGTAGCTCTGGCATTGGTGGTCTGTGGATGCACACATTGATGATAAAGAGGATTAATGTATGACAATTCAGACACTATCCTACTGTAGTAATATCTGTGTCTAAATTAGGCCAACTTAATGTTAGTAGGTAATGAAATATTAAAGAAGCAGTTAATGGTGTCACAACAGAATTTTTACAAAATTAAATGTTTTCTAGTAGTGCCCATTTATAGTATTGTTTAAAGAACAGAACATAATGGATGTTGGTGTGAGCTAATTATCTTATCATAAGATTTTTTGAATGTATTTTGCCTCATACTGTCCAAAAATTGGTAGTACTGACAATGGTAGAGATGCGAAATGCACAAATACATGCAATTTTAGTTGGAAAACCTTAAGGAAAGTGACCTCGTGGAAGTCTCAAGCATGCACAGGAGGATAATGAAAATGGATTGTAAATAGTATTACTGAATTTGTCTGGCTCACATTACTGTCCAGGAGTGGGCTCTTGGTAAACGGTAACAAACATTTTGATTCCATAAGAGATAGTTGACCAACTGTTCTTGATTTATAAGAAAGATTTTCAAGAGTTGTGTAACTAAAATACGTTGAATGCACACATTTACAAATTTGAATTGACATGGTTTTTATATTCCAGTATTTTCTGTCTATCTGATAAGTTATTTCCATAAAGCAACTAACTTATTAGTTTTGCTGTTTCTGATGCAAGTAACAGTGTCCCAACAACAGTACTTGCTAACTTTTCCTTCCAACTAACTTGTTTTCGTTTCTTGGTAGAAATTTGACCTAAGAGATGAGTGAAATTTTATGTAATAACTTATGGATCAACCCTTCTGTCAAAAGTCTTATGAAAGTCATAAATGATACTTTTATTATACTAATGCAGTCTCAACTTATTTTAATTTAAGGTCACGTTATGGAGGTAGGAGTCCCAAAATATTTAGGGAATAGGCTTATGTATATAGAATGAGAAAAAAAAAGATGTACAAGTTGCATACCTTGAATAAATTAAACCACTTTAATGCAATCTCCTTCTGAGTACATCTCTCCATAAAATTTACAGTATCATTAAGTCTCCTGGTGAAAGATAGCAAATTAAGAAAAAAAAATTAAATTGTCATTAAGGGCTCAAATTCACAATAACACTTGAATTAAATCTGAAGCTGACTACAGAGAGCATGTTCACTTTATTGTAAAGCTGCCTTTTAACGTGACCAACCACAAAAGTTGTAAAACTGCTTTCTTATGACTTTTCATAAGGATCTTTTGGAACAGCTGAATGGATCTCCATTAAATTTGATATTAGGGATTTTTCAAGTTTTCTGCACATTAAATTTCTTGTAAAAAATAGGCAAATATAATGAATATTTTACAGGATTGAAATTGTTTCTCAGGCAGGATGTTGAACATAAATTGCCAAGTAGTTGTAGAGATAAATGGACCACAAGGTTGACTCATGCTGTCGTTTTATGATTTGGAAACCAATGGAGTAATTTTGATCAACTTAGATCTTGGATCTCTGAAAAACTGGACTGGTTTGAGACTTTTGATGCATCACACCCCGATGATCATTGCTGACTGCAATAAAATGAGCTCTGCTCTTTTAATATGTACCCTTAATTATTTGAGATTATTTACTAGAGGAGGAGATGACATGGACAATGATGACAGATAGAAGAGGTCATTCAGATATAATAAAATTCTGTGATGATGGCTACATTGATTGCTTCCTTTAATTTAGAATTATAGTTTCTGGACATTGACAATGGTGTACATTCTTGAGACCACACTCAATGTATGTTTCAAATTTTCTTAATAAAGTTGTTTCATGCACAAGATTGCCAGTATTTATGCCAGTTTTTCTTGGAATATAATAAAGATGAATTTGAACTCTACAGCAATTGTGAAAAATATTTCATGCTATTTAATTTCTCTCTCTCTCTCTCTCTCTGAAAGAAGTGCTCTAAAAATTACACTTTAATATATCAATACATTTACCAATTAAATTGCAGAAAATCATAAATTGAAATAGGCCTATAGAACTTACTCATCTATTGATAGAAATATGTGCACCTGAATGATTCCATTAAGTCTTTGAAACATACACTTTACATGATTTAACATCCAGTAATTCTGAATTTTGTCTATAGAGTGTTTTTATGGATTTTACTTGATTCTCAGAAAAAGAATTGAATATTTCCGTCAACTAACTGATCTTTCTGTACAATGTATCTTCTCTGTGGCAGGAAAAGAACTGTTAAACATCAAATTTGTGCTTCAAAGAATTAAAATCACAACTTGACAGCACAAAATCTTGTTACAGATACTGTCAGAGTTATTATTTTTTTATTTCTCTTCTTTTTTACAATTTGAAGATAAGTTAGAGGTCGAGATTCTATAGTTTCAAAAGATATATTGCTTACAAAGGCATTACTTGTATGTTGAGTTAACACTTTATTAACAGAACAATTTCAAAATATAAAATATGTTGCTGATACAATTGCTGCTGAGTAGTTCACAAGAAACATGAAGATAGCTGATTGGTTCCCTTCTCGTTATCCATAATAACATTCTTCATTTACAAGCTCAGTCTTCAGTTGCTTGATTTACAGCTTTGACTGCAATTTAAAGAAAAAGAATTTTGTAGTTCTGTGTTAAAATAATGTATAGTAAAAACACTGTTAATCCAAATATTTCATAATCCAGTATGCTCTAGCTTGGTCAGTAAACTATGGATGCACTCATTTGGTTGTTTGTTGACATCCTTAAATTGAATGTTTCTCATGGTATCATCCTGAAATAATTATTTTTGTGCCACAAGTGACTTTTAAGTATGAATAAATATCATAATAATAACAATGGAGTGAAAAAGATCTATGTTACTTTAAACAGACCCTATTATAGATAATATGTGTGTGAAGTTGCCAAGTATGGTAGTTTCTAATAATATTTTACTATTACTAGCATATTTCAATTATCACTTCACTAATCCAGCTTATCTCTTAATCCAGATCACAAATCATTTCCATTTAAACCAAACTGGTGATGTTTGCTGTACATAACTTTAATTAATGTGACCATAATTATATTGGGGGGCTTTCTCCCACTAGTAACTAACTTCATGGTGCATCACCATTTTGAAAAGTTGACAGTTACTTACTATTTAACAAACTCCATGGGGCATAGTTCATTGTGAGAAATAGGCAATTGCTCTGCTAGCGAAGATATTTTTTGGCCATTATGGGACCTGAAATTCTATTGTTATGTTTACAAAGACCTGCAATGGACATTATCCTGAGTGACAGTTACTAAGCTGCTTCATAAATTTACAATTTTTATGGAAACCAAGTGTTCATTATATATTCACAGAAGCTCACATAATTGGACCTTATCCTGTGTCAGCTGAATTCAGTAGCCTTCAATTTTACACCACATTTATTTAAAATAGGTTTACTGTTACCTCCGACCACTTCCTTAAGTTTTGAAAGTGGTCTCATCCCTTTAATTTGTTTCAGTCCTTTATTTTATATATACATCCCACATTTCCTATGCGTGCTACTTGTCCTGCCCATCTCATTCTTCTTGACTTCATCTGCCTAAAAATATTAGCTACATAGTAGAGAGTAGAAAGTTTTTGTTATGTAATTTTCTGTCCTCCAGTTACTCCTATTTTAAGTCCTAATATTTTCATTAGCACTAGTTATTATACATCCTGAATCCAAATTTTTACATTAACATAAGAGACCATTTTTGTCACACAAGAAACATGTTAGCTACCCCTTACATCAAGGATTTGTTCTGTATCCTAGTGATGATACTTAAATGTATAAGCCTACTTTGTTTCATCAGGAGCTGGGATAGCTCAGTCAGTATAGTGACTAGTTTTCCAACAAATTATCTTAAATTATCGTCAAAATACCACACAAATTTCTGATAATTCTAGTACTTTCCTCATGTTCACAATGACCCATTTTTAATGCCAGGATGTAAAAGTTCTTTAGGCAGAGCATGTTCTTAAGGCTGGTGACAGACAGTGAAGTGACATCACTGTTTGAATAAAAGGAAGGAGAGACACACGCAGTTGGGTATCAGAGTTGGAAGAAGAAACACAGTTGGAACTGTATTACATAATATACTCAGAAAAACTACAATGAGAATGTAAATACTTACCTCAGCATGAATGGCTAGGACGCCATCAGACTCGGCATACAGGATTTCAATGTAAGCTCTTCCAGAACCGTCAACAATAACAGACTTTCCACTACAGTTGTTTCCAACCTTTGAACCTGAGATGATGTCACAGTAGATACCTGCAGGGAGGCACGTCTGAAATAAGAACAGAATTCAAATTTTAATACAAAAGTGACAGCTACTTAATAACACTATATTACCTGCACAATTCACAATGGGAAATCTTAATTTATTTTTTATTATAATTAAAAACAAAATTTTGTGTTATAAAAAGCTGACTTTCCCTCTGCATCATCTGTAATGCAAGTCCATGTTTATATACAGATCCTGAATAATAACATTAGAATATATCTTACTTGTAATGTTTCCTTCAAGTCTACATTATACTGGTCATTGAAGGCAATGAAGCCTCTGCCTCCTCTGCAAAATGCAATTTGCTTGTCTGAGTTGTCCCACCAATCATTCACACCAGTTCCTAAAAGAAAAAATTGATGGTAAGATTGAAACACAAAATTAAGATTAAAAGAAAATCTTTATGTTCTCACACATAGCTATAAAAGAAAATTTTAAAAAGTTTAATTTTCTGATTTGTAGCAGATGAATATACATCTCAGTAGTTAGAATACTAAAGGGGTAATTTGAACCACCTAGTACTTCACATTCCTGTGCTATTCTCTACTTTTCCTCCCTGTAAATTCTCTCCTTGTATTCTACCTCTGTAGATCCACCACCTGTGCTGCACTAATTTGTGTCTTAAACATCAGACTAACAGCACTGAAGAATCTGCCGAGAGTGGCTGGTTGAGTTGAGTCCGGGAGGCAAGGCAAACTTTGTAAATTCTTTATACCATGTACTAGCATGTAACCATAACAAAACTTTGCCAGATGTATTTCTTCCTCATGGGGCTATCCTCAATGACTCTATATTTGGTTCAACTTCATATGTTAAAATGTATTATGTAAGATTATACCAAATATGGAACCACTTAGGATCAAGAACATTGTAAATAAATACTGCTTAGTGATAAAAATTTGTTGAAAAGTTGTGTTTTTTTTCTAAATTCTCTTTCAGATGCCATGTTATATATTTATTCTTTGGCTTAATTTTGTCTTATGCTCACTTCTAGGGTATCCTTATGTAATTTTCAGTAGACCAACCAACCCCACCCACAATTCCCTAGCATTGTTATAGAGGGTTCTTTATTGTGTATCATTTGTAAATCATCATTGGCTATGCCAGTCCTGTTTGTATCGGTGCCAAAATTAAGTAAAGCTACACCAAGATTTGTTTTCAGAGTTTTAATCATGGATTTACTATGTATTTTATGGACCCCTGTTCTTTTATGAATATACTTCATTTAATCAATATACACATTGGGTTCCATTGCAAAAGTGATACTAATTTGCTGTAACATTTCTCTCCCTGGGATTATTCTGAATAGAGAGGGTACAGTGGGTTCTTACCTGGATTTATAGCTTGTCCCCTCTTTCCATCTCACATGCATATGTATGTTTGTGTATGCTTGTATGGCTGTCTGTATGTGTGTGTCAAGAGATGGTTATACACTACACTATTACGTTGACTAAAGACTGAGTGGCTTGTGACTTGATACACTACCTGCCACAACATTCCTGAAGCCAACCATGTTGTAGATCTGTCTCCACCGATGCTCACAGATCCACCCATTACCACAAGTGTTGTCATTGTAGATAATTGGTGACAGGATGTTGCCATCACCATCTTGGGGAGGGCCTTGATCAGAGTTACTGAAGTCAAAGCTAGACATTACACGTGGGTAGCCATATGGATAGGCCAATACAAAAGCAACCGCCATCTGCAATAGAATATTCAACTGTAGAAAGAGGACAGAACCATTTACAATGGCCATGTTGCCTTAGACTTATACTAACCATGCAGGGGTGTTCAGAGCAATCTGGAATAAAATTCTTGGAGCTGCTTTGAACATTTCAGCATCCCACACTTTTAATTCATAGATTTCTTGAACATTCTAATATTTTAACTTTTATCTTATGAATTAACCATAATAACTTTACTTTCTTGTCCCTTTCATTTTATCACATGCTTTTAAACCTGAAAAAGCATGTTTATACTCTAGGTCAAACTTTCTATGTTTCCAGGTAATAATAATGCTTCCTATTATAAATACTTGCAACGTAATTTCAGAGATCAATGCGAATGTTATCTGACTGAAATATGTATACAATTCAGCATTCATATCTATTAGTTTTGACTACTTGAAGACAGTCAACTGAAGATAACCTATTAAAGTCAAAACTTGTGGTGGTATTTCAATAAACATTGAAATAATCATAAAATTTGTTGTGTAGGTGGACTGTATCTTCTAATATAGTATTTATCTTTACTATCAACTCATTTTTAGAGTAAAATATACAACAATTTTTGGGTATAAAATTTGTCACACTTATCTGTCGACTAAGGTTGTTCTTTAGTAACTTCGTCAGTTACTGTTCTGTTTCTGTATTAATTTATGTTGCCCAAGTAACTAACACTGTTAAGGTCTTAAAGTTTTTTTACCTTCAATCATATCTTACTTTCATGTTTCATTCTTGCAGTTCTTTTTTTACTGTAAATATCTCCAACATTACACTAACTAATGAGTGGATTTACCCCATAAATAGCAGAAATAGTTGGCAATATTCTTCTTGCATGCACCATCATATTGATCTTTGTAGGCACACATTAAATTGAAATGAATAACTGTTTACTATAACAATTTTCCAGCATGGCAGCATTCAAATTCTGGAAAACTACACGAAAGTAAATAAGGTATAAAACTTAGAAATGCAGGCTACCACTCAGGTCAAAATTTTGTATCTTATTAAATCTGATGATTAAACTATATAGAAATATAATTTTAACCATTCCTTTACTTGGGTATGATCATTAGTCTCATACACTGACATAAGACAGACTGAGATGTGTTTAATAACGAAGTTCTCAGGAAAAGACTCACAGGTTTACAGGAAGGATTAACTAGTGAAGAAAAGAAAAAATTACATAATGAATAAATCCATGATTTGTGACCTTAATATAAACCATTTAAATTAAGAAATTTAAGATGGCAGAACATTTATAGCACATGGGGGAAAATGTAGGAACTGTAATTGCAATACTATTATGGGCATAGATCACGAGATGAATGGGCACAGAACAGATGACATTATTAAAATGTAGTTATAAAAACAGGTTCTGAGATTGTGAAGAACGTTGTGTTTAACTGCAGTTTTCCATAATAACAGGAAGTAGGACTTCTTTAATTAAATGATCAAGCATAGACTGTGGTCTTCTGGGTTATCATTTACCATTAAATCACCTAGAATAATACACAAGAACACAATAAATATTTGCACCATCATGAAGTCTCTGATAAATAGCTGTAGTTTGAACAGGGAAGACCATGTTACATTTAATTTATTATTTGATTCACTGATCTGTTGGCTAGTTAGCCAGGGAGTCAGGCACATAGGCCTGTCTGTTCATTAATTTGGTTACTTGGTTGGTTAGATTTCTCATCAGTGCATTGATTATTTCCTTAGTTGTTACAGTCAATTCTATAGTGAAGATGTTGGCAGTGAATACCTTATACAGTTTGGGTTCCTTGTAGGTGAGAATACTTGCACCTCCAGCTCCGTGACCTCTTTGATTGTCATGGTTGTCCACAAAAACAAGAGCATCTCCATTATAGACAAATCCCCAGTCTTCACCTGAAATAATGCATTTTGCAATTATATTTATGAAAGCATCTTTACCATATAGCCATTGTATTATATTTGAAAGCATATGACAATGATGAATATATTTTATTTATAAGTTATATTTGTGTGAACCAATAAGGAATATACATTGTGTCACCTTCTGGGTGTAGCACCATGTCAAGGAACTGAAATACTATAAATGTCAACGTCCTGTAACCTTGAAGAAGTGGCTTCTTCCAAACACAAGTGTTATTTCTATGCTTTGACATAGAGCTGTACCGAAATGATGACCTAATGAATAGTTACCACTGTGAAAACCTAAAATGTTAACATGTTCATTCTTCTACATATTGGGTCCATGGTACTGCATGATTTATTGACTTCTCTCATGATAGGTCATCATTTTCTCTTAGTGACTAGACTATGGGCTGGATGACCAGGGTTTGATTCCCAGGAGGGCAGGATTATTCTCTTTTCCATAACATACAGACTGGCTCTGGGGCCCACTGAGCCTCCTTACCCAGTGGCTATCAGAGTTATTTCTTCAGGAGTAAAACAGTAAGTGAGTGAAGCTAACCACTCATCTCCAGCCAGTGCCAAAATTAAAAATGTGTGGAACTATATCTCCACTCCCCCCATGCACCTGCATTTCATAGTGCTTAGTTATACAACAAGGGTAGATATACCTTACCTACCTTCCTCTGTACACACACCAGTCTTGACTTAATGACAGTTTTATTTGTCCTTAACTTTGGCCATTAATATACCATTTCTTCCACACACACACACTGAAACCGCACTAATTTGATCTAATATATCTAACGGGTATTTCAAATAAACAAAAGTCCTCATTATAGAACACAAATATGTAAGTCAATATTTTAAAATCACAGTTAAAACCAAGCAAGTTTATTCACAACTGAGCAATGTATGTTAATTAGGATGCAGACATAAAAGAAATAAAAATAAAATATTACAAAAATGTGTATATATTAACTTCTCATTTAGGAACAATAAAACATGTACATAAAAAAATGAAGACAGTCAGAATAATAAAGGGTCTGAATTAGTGAGGCTTTCCCATAATATAGTTTTGGCTTTCAGATATAATTTCCTGCCTTACTGGCTTATTTCATGATTTTCCTTTGCTGGTGTCACTTATATGCTGTCTCAAGTCCCAAAACCATGACAATAATTCCTTTTTCAACTTTGTTATTTTTAATTTAAAATGTTAAACACAATAACCCTTCACTTTTTGTAAGTAATATTATTACAATCTAGATTTTTGCTTGTTTCCTATAAATAAACCAGAATGAAAATTATCAGTTTTTCTGATCAAAACTTCAACATCATATGTAGGAGAGCATGGACAATTATTATATCTACAATGATGCATTAAGGAACACAATTTATAGTCACAGTTTGGTAAGCTATCCCAGAGACGCAGATGAAGAAAGGTTATGTCACTGCTTTACACAAAAGACTCATTCAAGTGAGAGGACACCATGCTCAGTTGAGAAACAAACAGAGTGATGAAGTGTATAATTCTTGTATTGTAGGTAATTTCTTACACTAATGCCCTTGCTCAGAGCACCACCTGTGTAAATATTACTGGAGTTGTAGAGTACGAAATGGTTAACTCCCCGGTAGCAGAACCTGCAGGTTCAACACTGACAACATCAAAGCCTGCCACCAGCCACGATCTTGAGGCAAGGGGAGCATACAGGATTTTGGTAGGGAAAACGACCACTTGGCAGACCAAGAAGGTAATGGGAAGATAACATCAAGATGCATCTTAGGGAGGTGGGCTGTGAGGGTGGCAAATGAGTATGAATATGCATTTATTCTTATTGTTAAAATTTCCTAATATGACTAGTAAATATTATACTAATACGAAATCAACGAAATCTTACCAAAGTTCCAGAGATACTTGATAGGATTGTTTCCTCGGAAAGCATTCCCAATCTCAGCACTGTATTTGAACTCGGTGATACGGCCAAAACCAGTATAATCTGTGTTGTGTATTGCTTCACCACCTGCAACAAGTATTTTGACTTCAGTTTTTTTGTAGGATTCTGAAGAATCCTCTTGAACAAAAGCACATTTTTAACTATCAGTTCAACAAAATCAGTAACAAGTATATACTTCGCATAGTACCAATACTTTTCAAGACCGTATTTGAATTTCAGTAGCACTGTACATTGTAAAATACCTTACCCAGGTCAATAACTTCCTGATAGTAGAAAGGTCTGCTTCCAGGGGCAAAACCATGGTCGGTCCGTAGATTGTTCACCTGACTGTAGATGTCTTCCAGATCACTGGGCCACATGTGCTTGGCAGCATCAACCCTGTGTCAGTGGAATTGCTATTAATTTATTCTCTGGTTTATGAATGGCTGATGGATATTTTGTGGAGAATGAGGTCCCTTGCAGGACTTTATTTCCAGGGCACTTATTTAATTTATTTATGTATATAGTCAAGGTGTAATATGCTTTTAGCTAAACCAATGATTTATAAAACTCTTTATCATGTTATAGGACTGTGTGTTTCGGAATCTTATGTCACATGGAACAGGTTAGAACACGTGAAGAATGTAAAGCTAAGAGAGAACACAATTATAGCAAAAGCCTCATAATTTAGTGGGCATGTTAGACAAATGATATAAGGTATGTGGTTGCTATGGACATATGAATGGATATGTTCATGATCAAGAAAAACAACAACAAAGAAAGAAGTGGATAGCTAGAAGGTTAGATGGATATGTGGATACACTGGAGAGCTTAAGCCAAATACATTTGCTACGATGTGGAAAAGAAAAACTTAAAGTCTCCACTAATCCCACTTCTCCATCAATATAACGTCATAGTTCAGTGGTTTCGGGAGGCCCAGGGTTCAAATCTCGGCCCAGAGACTGGCTATATTCTAACTGAGTTTTTCCTGGTTTTCTGTCCCTTCACGCAAATGCCGAGATAGTACCTCAACTTAAGCCACGACCGCAGCCTTCCACATCCTTTCCAATTATTGTCATTGCGTTGTTAAATAAACTATAAATAATTGTTACTATGTTGGTATTATCTGTGACTGTTATATCGTTACTCTACTATTTGCCACGGTGCTGTTAACATTACCTAGGAGTACAGATGCCTGAACATTCATTACACTTTAAGCTGTTTTCACACGGATGGCTTCGAGCCGCACGTTTACTGACGCGCGATTTCACGACGCCACCGTAATAGGTCTACTATTTATCAGATCTTTTGCATTCAACAAATATTAGAGAAAACGTGGGAGTATAATGGGTCAGTACACTTACTATTTGTGTTCTTCAGAAAGGCATATAACACAGTCAGAAGAGATGTTCTGTGTAGCATTTTGAATTTGGAATACCAAATAAACTTGTTACATTAATTACGATGTGTATGGACAAGGCATCTAATAGTGTTCGTATAGGCAACCTTCCCTCGCATCCATTCCAGTGCTTTGTCCCCAGTGCTTTTTAATTTTGCTTTAGAACATGTCATCAGGAAAGTCAGAGGGAATCAGGAAGGGTTCGAATTGAATGGCGTGCACCAGGTACTTGCCTATGCTGATGACGTCAATTTGCTGGGGGATGGTGTGGGTACCAGAAACAAGAATGCAGAAACTCTCCTAGGGGCTATCAAAGAAACAGGCGTTTGCTATCCAAAACACTAAAGATCACGATACATAAAACAATAATTTTGCCAGTTGTCTTGTATGGTTATGAAACATGGTCTCTTACCTTGTAGGAAAAACGTAGATTATAAATGTTTGAAAACGGGGTACTCAAGAGGATATTTGGACCTAGGCAGGATGAAATAAGTGGGGAATTTAGAATATTGCATAACGAGGAGCTGAGTGAATTGTACGAGTCATCTGTCATAGTGAGGATAGTGAAATCTAGGAGGCTCCGATGGGCTGGACATGTAGCACGTATGAGGGGGAGGCAAGGGGTGTATACAGAATTTTGGTGGGACATCCTTGTGGAAAACGACTACTGGGGAGACCAAGAAGGATATGGAACTTAGGGAGGTGGGCTGTGAGGATTGAAAATTGATGGAGTTGGTTCAGGATCGTAGCCGGTGTTGTCGGTGCTGGACCTACTGGTTCTGCTATCATGGAGTTAGTTAGTTAGTTACAAATCTTAGCGAAATAGTGTCCGTGTCCGAAATCTACGTTGTGATTCGTTTTGTGAAAATATCCAATCATAATAGTCATTCAAGATTAAAATGTTAATACGTATGGACGATGATACAATATAGAAACCTAATATAAAAAATATGGCTGTTGAAGTAAATTTAAAGTAAAGTAAAACGTCCCACTAACGCCATGTAGGTGCATTGGGGGAGTGGAGGTATAGCTCCTCTCTTCCTTGACCTTGGCACTAGATGGGAGTGAGTGGTCAGCACACACCCCGGCCGGCTTTATCCCCTGAAAAGGACCCCGGTACCCATTGGACAGTAGGATGGGTGGGCCCCAGAGCCGGTCTGGACGTAGAGGCTAGAGGAAAAAAAAAATCCTCTGCCCCCGTCGGGGATCGAACCCCGGTCGTTGAAGTAAAGGAGTTCGGCCTATTTCACAGAAACGTCCTAAATACAATTTAAATCAATGCACTTCAGTTACACGAAAAATAAATAAATTGCAATTGTTATACTTGAAGACTTGTATCCAAAATAAATTATTGCAAAGTTCAACGAGATGTTTAAAAGCACAAAGAAACGTTTAGTAAATCTGTATTATCTAAGTATGAACAAGTTCTTCTAGTATATTTTTGTTGAAACACAACCTATGGAAATTAAAAGCAAATTCGATCAACCATCTCGAGGTATTAGTGTCGTGTTACGTTTGTTTTGTGTCGTCTTCTGTTGTGTTATGATACATTCGTTTGTTAGCGAATGTGCTTGTATGAATTTGCAGATTATTAGTCAAGTGAGAAAATGCCCACGAGACGGAGGACACATTGAATTTAAAATATGTACCAAATTTTCTAAGATGAATGCCCTTTCCCTACATCTGGCGAGGCAGTTACAAGATACACTGGTTATCTTACCTAAATCCTGCCACTCCACAATCCACCAGAAGATTAAGAAAACCAATAATCTTTTCTCGTACATAGCCACTTCCTTGGTTCAAATCGTGAAGACCTACAAGTTCGCAATTTCGAACCTGAAACAGTATTTTTACATTAGCTGTCGAGGAAACTCTATATTATGAGTACATTAGCATGAAGTGAAACAAATCTCAGAAAACCGTGCTTTTATTCAAATAAACGTATGGGGCAAAATGCAATATGGTAAAATGATATTTTAATATGTTAAGTTTCAAGTTTTAAGCGATCAATATCCCTCAATGGTTCAGAGCTAAATGACAGGACCAATGCATGTTCTCACATAAAGACAAAGTCACTGCACCACGAACACGTAATTAGTATTCCTGTGGGCACTGAAAATAAATGATATCAAAATGAAGTTTGTTATTTCTGGCTAAGGCTAAAATAACATACATTATTCTTATGAGCTAGAATAGAAATAGAACCGCGCCCCCTTTGGGTGCAACGGGTGCAACTTCCTAAGGGGGCACAGAATTTTGAGGCATTGCATTGGACTGCCGAAAATCAGGGGCGGTGTCAGAGGGATTTTATAGGAGTTTTCCCGAATTTTTATATAGCTTTGAGCATTTTATTGACACTTCCGGTAACGGTTGCTGCTCGAGAAAGATCATTCTCGAAACTCAAATCGATAAAGAACCACTTGCGTTCATCGATGATCCAAGACAGGTTAAACAGCCTGGCTCTCAACAGCGTAGAGAATGAAATTTGTGATGAACTTGCTTTTGATGATATTGTGAATGAATTTGCAATTATGAAATTTCGCAAAGTAAAATTCTTAAAAGAAATTGTCATTTTTTTTTGTTTAATTCCCTCCTTTCCCTTAAAATTTCAATTATTATTACTTACGTAACATGATACTTAATATAAACTTTTCCCTTATAATGATAAAGATACTTTGTGAAATATATGTGAACAATTAACTCATAATGACGATTTACATTGTCAGCATACGGAATATTTATAATTAATTATCAGTAATATTTAGTAACAAATCTATGTTGAAGAAGGTAGTTGAAAACTCCTGGATTTTCAAATCCTTCTAAAATTAATAAAACTTGGTAATTTAAAAATAGAAAACTGTAGTACATATACATAAAGGCGGCAGAATGTGCTTGCACCCGGGGGGCAGATATGATCGGCGCAGGCCTGAGTGTCGAGTCCCGAGAGAATACCATCATGTCAAAATGTTAAAAAAAACCTTCCTATATTTAGTAGGAGCCAGCTGCCTTGAAGTCCCTTAGGTGAGGTATGAAGTTCCTTCAAAATGCTGATAGTTTTTGCCATGTTGACAGTACGAGGACTCATGAAAGAATAAACGAGGGCAGCCGTTGAAGACTCAAGTCACTTAAGTATGAAAACCTTTAAATAAATCGGGGATTCTTGTGGACAAATGCAAATGAGGACAGTATATATACCAAATTTTGGTGAAGAGTACAAACGGGGACTTCGTGTGAAACATTTATACAGAGACGCAGGCAGGACTATCATGTACACTGCAGTTCTGATACGCACATGCATAATGTAAACAGGCGATAAGAAGCGTATAAAAAGATCAACACGAACGCAGGTGGCGCGATTATAAGCCTATTTGAAAATGGCGTCTGCTTCGCGCCTAAAAAACTGAATACTTTATATACCTTCTGATTGGCTCAAGAGGGCGTATGACTGCTTGCGCAGAAGCGTCAAAAACTCGAATGCCATCTTTCGTCTTGGCCGTTTTAGTAAATTTAGAAGCTTCCCTTCATTACATACATTATTTGGGTCCTCGTAATTGTCGATGCCACACTGAGGTTGGTTGAAGTCGTTGGGTCCGAAGGGCACAGCCGGATACTGCAGATTGTAAGTATCGGCAGTTGATCCGCCCACACCAACAGCAGTGGCATGATCGCCGGTCATATGATTGATAACAATATCTACGTATATTCTGCGAATTAACAACCAAGAGCATATTTCAATTGATGAAACTCTTAATACTGACTACTTGAAACCGAGCGGGTTCGAGCATTAGAACACGTCTGATTCGTTCTTTGATGACACCTAGTTGGAATCCCGACCAGAGACTGTTTACCCTAACTGAGGTCTTCTCGAGGGTTTCCTCAGCCTTTTCAGACGAATGTCAGGAAAATTCCGTAGGCCACGTACACCTCCTCCCACATCTGTTGTTTCTCTTTTATTACAAATTATCCTACGAAATCTCATTACATCCCTGTCTTATATTTTAATAACAATGTTCATCTTCTTGTTTGCCAAATCATGTTCATTGTTATTAACGTTGCCTATAGTAAGAATTCATTCTCCATACTTTCATATTAATTCTGTTGAGTTGAATTTATGTGATTTAGTTGGTTGGTTGTTTAAAAATGTCTTTTAAACTGCAGAGGGTATAATTTGGATAAATTCAAACGAGATGGGAAAATAATCAAAAGAGACAATAAATTATGAATCTATAGAAGGAGACAGTCATGACAGTCGTCTTTTACGAAAATCCTGTAATAAGCCTGACAAAATTCAACTCGTTTGGATTTTAGATCACTCTGGCAACAAACTGATATCTGAAGAGATTTAAAGATGTAAATTGTGACCTGTTTTAAAGTATTCTTCAGGAGAAACTGAGGAAAACACAAGAAATTTGTAAATATAACACAAAATTCATTGAAAGTATTAACATACGTTTGTAGTACTTTATGCATAAGATTCCAAATCTGACTACGACACAGAGCTTGTCGATATATCCATCATTGTATATTTGCAAAACAATGACTCAAATACGCAAATCATCGGGTTTTATTAATATGTCCTAGTATTTCAACTACAAAACTCGTTAAGCCGTGGAAATTAAGAGGTTTCATGTTGACTCACCTGACACCAACGTCATTGCAGCGACGAACCATGGACCTGAAAGCCGCTTCATCTCCCGAACGGGTCACAATTTTATAAGAAATGGGTTGGTACCTCTCCCACCAGGGTCGGTTAGGCGAACTCACTATAACGTTCTCCTGGACAGGAGATACCTGGAAACATAAACAAAACACACATCTCCGTGCTAACCGTTTCACAATATTGCACAGCACTCTCTATTTCCATAATATCCATTTTAATATTATCCTCCCATCTATATCTAGGTATTCCGAGTTCTCTCTTGCCTTGAAGCTTACACATCAAAATTTAGAACGCACTTTTCTCTTCCTTGTGCGTGCTACTTGCCACATTCATCTCACCCTCCTTTATATGATCTTCCTAATAAGATTTGGTGAAGAGTAAATATCATGGAGCTCCTCATTACGATGTTTTTTTCTCCTGTCACTCCATCCCTTTAAATCCAAACGCTCACCTCAGCACCCTGTTCTCAAATACCCTCAATATGTGTTCTCTCAGTGTGAGAGATAAAGTTTCATACGACTACAAGATAGATGGTAAAATTAGCTTTGCTATATTTTATATTTCGTATTTTTAGATTTCAGGCGAGGGAGAAGAAAGATTCTGAAATAAATGGCTGAAACCACAGAAAATTCTACGCTAGAGCCTCTCGACGTTTGGGATACAGGATCATTAAGTAACAATTATTCTCACGACTACCAACATCATAAGAACATCAGTTCTTCTAGCAACAGAAATCCAAAGAAAAAGGCGGAACTTTTACTGCTTCTAAGGACGCCACACCTAGGGGAAAGGACAGCAAAGTCGAAGGGTTAGACAAAGAGAAAAGGTGGTACTTTTTGGTACTGGTGATTAAAGGAAGCGCGTACTATTCATTTTTATTTAGTTGTCTAGCCTGTCGGTATAGTGCAATAAAGGCAGGCAGCGTGTGTTGGAGAACGAAGAAACCAGAGAATTCTTTTGAGAAAATTGAAAAATAATTAGAAGTGTTTTTGTTTTCAGTTGTAAGCACTTTGTTTAGCACTTGTCTTGTGATTGTTAAGCCATAAATGCTGCTTAGACAATAGTTTTTAAAGAGTTTAACTACCACAAAACTGCAACTTCGTTTTCAGGCGGAATAATCGCGTTTTAGATATAGCCCGTGAAAGTAAAGTGGAATGGCAAAGCGGAATGATTTTCTACTCTGTCTCCATTGGAACGAGTGTGGAGATTATTTCTTAGAATGTTTTCCCATAAAAATTTGTATACAATAATAATTTTAAAATTTTGCGTTTAGAATTTTCAACTATTATTTTTAGAAAAAACTATCCTCCCTTATGCCCGTGTTCATGCACTTATGCATTAATGCTGTCAGAAACTCGGTACCTACAAGCATAATTATTTCTAATGTACGTGAAATGTTGAAAGCAAAGAGAATCATTAAAATAATTTTTTAAACATTATTTCAGCCCATTATTTGAGGATAAAATTTTATGTATTCAACAGAAATGCATTCGTCAATCTTATTGTTACATAGATCTGTTCTTTAAATTTTACAGACGGTCAGTCATTACAAAAGGAAAACTACGCAAGGTCCTTAGACATAGCAAAATATTAAGAGAGACATTAACCCTTTAAGACCCAGTGGTAACTATATGTACCACCTGCTTCACACAGTTAATAACTCTGAGTTTTGTATGCATGGGTTTAGTAGTGTAAACAGCGATTATTTCCTTAAACAGCGTCAACCAGTTGTCATTTGTAATGGTAAAGTGTTGTGTTTTCTTCGCGGTACGGACTGATTTATTAAATAATATTTAGACGAGCTTCGGCTTCAAAGGGTTAAAGAGAGTAGAGTATTTTCATTTTCAGCCACTTCACAAAAGTTCGGTATCCCGCTGAGTACATTACACAGACATACCCTAAAATACCGACATAAGGAACATCGGGGATAGGCCAGATGTATTTTTGAACGACAAATGGAAAGAGCTGGCTCAGAACGCCAAAGATTTGGATAGCATATTTTATGGTTTCATAAGAAATCACTGCAAGAACTGGTTTTAAAATTAGCTGATAAAATGGAATAGCATATCCATTTAAGTATAATAAAGTAGGGACATCATGGGAAAAGGAGTTTATTGTACGTTACACAAGAACATGTAAGAAAAAATGTGTATTTCTTAAATTAATTTTGCAATATGCTGAGATAAGTTTGCAACATTGGACAATTATGAAGAATTTGTGAATATCAGTAGAAACTCGGAAAGGATCAGATAAAACATGAACACTTCCAGTCAAAGAGAGTCTACGCTATTAGAAGTTAGAGCAGCAAATCATCATTTGAAGAGGAGAGCTTAAATGTATTAGACCAAAAGAAGGAGGTCAGACTGCAGTGATTGAAAAATTAAAACCAAATGGATGCAGATATTATGAATATTGTGAATCAGTGAAACTTTCGGGATTAAAAAAGCAATGTATGAGAGACAAAATTAATGGGCTTGAAACACACAAAAAGAACAAGAATATCAGAGATTTCGAAATTGCAAAAATAAATGTATGAAGGGATACCAAACTATGCTTGGTAAAAGCTGGTAATTGGAATCAGACTTCTTTTAAGTTGAATTCGCTATTGAGAATTTTAAAAGACAAACTGCCAGGTATCAGCCACATTCCTTTTACACTTCGTTCCACCCATGGGGCAAAAATCAAGTTCTGATGTCACCACTGCTTACTCTGTATGGAATAATACGAATTGTACTAACACTAAAAGTAATACATCTTGTACCTGTTTATAAAAAGTTGATAAAATTAAGCCTGTACGATATGTGGTAATTGTGGAAGGCCATAACACAATATGGGAAATTCCAGTAAGAGTTTGAACCCAACACATTTCTGCTTGTCATCATTACATTTGAATCAATAACGGGAGTGATTTAGACTACAATGACTGCATTCTTACATTTTATAGGTTGATAATATTACATGAAAATGTGAGTTAAATTCACATGAAAATAAACAATGTTAATGGAAGTAAGTATGCGTACTCTTAGAAGTCCTAGTGGCAAAGTATATTCAACATGTTGTCAAAGAGCACGCATTAGCAATTAGCTATCTTATTTCCGTGCATGCATTTTTGGTTTAGACTGAGACAAACAGAACAAATGCTTCGTGAAGGCTCTCCGTTTCAGCATAATCTCGGATGGATCCCTCCACCAGTGTCTAGAGATCTGGAAACTTAACGTTTGCTTTGTCCTTCAGAAAGCCACCACCTTGCTTCCTCAGGGTTATTCGTAACACAAGATTTCTTTCCGTGATTTGTTTGTATTTCCCAATGATAAGGAAAAGATGACTGTAAAATCAACATGCAAACTCCTGTCCCCTGCTGCAGTGAATCCAGAAATCAACACTGGATCACAGAACTGCTTTGGTAAGAAGTTCAGTTAGTTCTTATTACATAACTCAGCCTTCAATTCAGTAGGCTGCATACACTTTAACCTTTGTTGAGTATCGTTTCGGTCCATCTAGCTAAGGTGCATAAAAATCGGTTCAGAGATAGGACTTTCAATAGAATAATAATATACAGCTCGTTATGACATCTTTTGTTGTCGACAATGACAATAAACATGCACTTCTGCTCAAACAGCAGTAAACTGCTGATAACAGCCATAGTGCACTTTAGCCAGGTTCACACCTGCGTGTTCTACCGTAACGTAGCAGCCAACGCGCAGTCATTCCTTTACGGCTCGCAACGTCCACTTATCAGTGATCGTAGAAGGATGTCACATTACTCCACCGAAGCAGATGTGGACGTGCAGATACAGCGAACAGTCGGATCACAAGCGCACAGCTCGTTCGCCCTAACTGCGCACCATCTCGTCCACACCTGAACCTCATAACGCTAGCGGAATTCTTTGGGTTACGCTGTTATGTTACGACTTTGCCCGCCTTGCCCAGAAACCACGCATACAACATTTTGTCCAACAATTTTCCAGCTGAAAATGCTCCAACCTGGCGAAAAAGTGGACAGCTAGACCACTCACTTCGGAGGAATAAAAAATATTTCGAAGTAATAATTCAACCAATGATCATAAATTTAATTAAACAGTACATCAGTGATTCATACACGCTGATATAACTAAATATGTATCTATATTTGACAAAATTATAATATAAAAATAGATCTCTAAGTACTTGCTACAGTTCAGTTCAGAAACCTTTGTCTTCCCGTGTCCTGCATACAATTACAAATTAAGTTTGAAAAATTATAAATTTTCTTGTCATCTCACTCTAACCGAAAAATATTTACTGAGGATGTTTGATAGACCTAGGATATAACAAGTGAACAAAAAATAAAGAGTAGAATTTCGACCTACTTCACGGATACCCTACATATAACTTTGCTAGTGATGTTACACATATCTTAACATTTTCCTTACAAGATTTCCAAAAACCAATAAATTAATAAATATTGATGATAGTAGAAAATGCAACGTCGTAAATAAAGAATTTGAAACATGGACATGTTCCAGATCATAGTATAATTTTTATTTAGTGATAGCCAAATTGAGGGCGAGACTCTCGGTCAGAAAACAGGAAGGCAGATATACAATATTGAGAAATTCAACGTCAAAAGACTGAGCGATGCAGAAACTAAGCAATAGTATCAGGTAAACATTTCGAATAAGTTTGCAGTCCTAGAAAACGTTGAAGAGAATACAGAGGACAGGGAAGTAGACGTCAATAAGGCCTGGGAAAATATACTTGATAACATGAAAATTTCAGCTGAGGACATTGTAGGCTATCATAAAATTTCGCGAAATAGAACATGGTTTGATAAAGAATGCTCTATCTTGGTCAGACAGATTGCAATGGCTGCAGGACCGCACTCGAATAAACAGGGAAAGACATGTCAGTGTAAGGCGCGAAACCAGCAGAACTTGGAGGCATGAGAAGAGGGAGTACCTCGAAGATCAGACAAGGGAGTTGGAAACTAACAGGAAAAATAAGACATCAGAGTTGCATAGAGAGACAATTTAATTCAAGAAGGGGTACAGACTAAGGACACATTTGATCAAGGACGAGAACTGCTCGCGGATCCACGTGGCATCGTATGCAGGTGAAAAGATTACTTTAGTGAGTTACTAAACGTTCACGTAGCTGATCAATTTAATGAGCCCTTCATCCGGGAAATGAGCCTTAATGATATTGAAATTGCCATTGGTAAATTGAAACCTTATAAATCTCCAGACATCAACTCAATTGCAGCGGAATTAATTTATGCACGTGGTAGGACACTGAACTCAGAGATACGCAAGCTTACAGCCTCGATTCGGAACTAGGAAGTACTACCACAACAGTGGAAAGGATCACTTATTGTCCCTATCCATAAAACAGGGGACAAAACTCAGTGCAGTAACTTCCTAGGTATCTCTCTTTTGTCAACGTCATACAACATTTTATCGAATATTCTTCTGGCACAGTTAACGCCATTCATGAATGAAACTATCGGACACGATCAATGTGGATTCCGCCGTAATAGGTCAACTACAGATCAGATCTTTTGCATTTGACAAATATTATAGAAAAACTGGGAGTGTAATGGATCAGTACACCAACTATTTGTAGACTTCAGAAAGGCATATAACTCAGTCAGAAGAGATGACTGTGTAGCATTTTGAGTTTGCAATACCAAATAAACTTGTTACGTTAATTAACAGGTGTATGGACGGGGTATCTATCAGTTCGTATAGGCAACCTTCTGTCAGATCCTTTCCCAGTGCACAATGGCCTAAAACAGGTGGATGCTTTGTCCCCAGTGCTTTTTAATTTTGCTCTAGAACATGTCATCAGGAAAGTCAGAGGGAATCAGGAAGGCTTCGAATTGAATGGCGTGCACCAGGTACTTGCCTATGCTGATGACGTCAATTTGCTGGGGGATGGTGTGGGTACCAGAAACAAGAATGCAAAAACTCTCCTAGATGCTAGCAAGGAAACAGGCCTACAAGGAAATGTAGACAGAACTAAATCATTGGCGTAATACGAGATCTACATCAGAAACAACGGCGGAACATAATTATTAGAAGTTACACATCATTTGAAAATTTTTCACAATTTAAGTATTTGAGGACAACAATAACAAATTGAAAAGAGGTCCGTGATGAAATTAAGAGGAGAATACATTCGGGCACCGCTTGTCTTTATTAAATTTAAAAACTGTTATCATCATGTTTGCTAACCGAAACACTAAAGATCAAGATATATACAACAATAATTTTGCCAGTTGTCTTGTATGGTTGTGAAACATGGTCTCTTATCTTGAGGGAAAAACGTAGATTATAAATATTTAAAAACAAAGTGCTCAGGAATATATTTGGACCTAGGATGGATGAAATAAGTGGGGAATTTAGAATATTGCATAACGAGGAGCTGAGTGAATTGTACGGGTCATCTATCATAGTGAGGATAGTGAAATCTAGGAGGCTCCGATGGGCTGGACATGTAGCACGTATGAGGGGGGGGGGCGGCAAGGGGTGCATACACAGTTTTTGTAGGGCATCCTTCTGGAAAACGACACTGGGCAGACCAAGAAGGAGATGGGAGGATAACATCAAGATGGATTTCAGGAAGGTGGGCTGTGAGTGTGGCAAATGGATGGAGTTGGCTCGGGATCGTGGCCGGTTGCGGGCTTTGGTGTTGTCGGCGTAGAACCTGCGGGTTCTGTTACCAGGGAGTTAGTTAGTCATGGTGCGGATGTCTGAAGAGAAAAACAGTAACGCTGTACTGTCTGTGAGAACATACCTGAACACCAGCGTAACCATTCGGAGCAAGGAATCTCTCACATTCATCGGCGATGTCGTTAAATTTCCATTCGAAAAGATGAACGATGGCGCTTCTGTTAGCCCACACATTGGGGTCTTTCTGACTGTGGACGACCACCACTAAGACCAGAAGCCACACGCAAACCAAAGACTTCATTCTTTCGGCCAGATTTGAGACTTGAACCAGATGCCTGCAGATTCTCTTCCATCTACATCATTTGTTGTGCCAGTGACGCTTATATAAGTCAAAATGGAGCAATAGACTGAGTAGAAGGGTAAGTAAATACCTGATAAGATTTCAGTAGTTTGTTATTCACGCTGTTGTTTATCGCCCCAGTTTATAAATGTAACTTATAAGAGATAAACATTTTTGTTAAACTTCATAACACTTCGTGGGCCTTCGTAGGAGGAACGTTCGATAAAGGAAAAGGGGGTGGAGCGAGAAATGAATATGGTTGTCTGAAAACGTCATGTTAAGTGTATGTCAACATTTTAAACTAGCTTTTTTACCTGTCTTTTGAATCGAAGTTTCGGTCATGGATAAGGAAACTCCAGGTTCCTTTGAATCTTCGAAAGTGCTTTTGCATTTTGCTACAAAATACGGCGTAGACGATGCAACGAAAGCCTCAGAATAATAATAGTTACGGCTTTTCATCATTACAAATTGTATTCGATGATCGATATTTCAATTCATGCGATACGAGATTCATTTCTCGAAATAATAATTAACTCTGGATGCTGAATCTCTCATTGTAGACCTGTCATCAATCATAATTCTGGGGAGTGATATAAACTTTACTTTGTAATTATATCTGTGGCTTGGACTGAAAGAATAATAGGGATAGAGTAGGTTATTAAATAAACTACATGAGTCCACAACATTCATTTTCGAGAAAACTAAAAACTAAAACACTCCATTTCAAGCTTTGTGTGTGTTCTCTAAGAATAACTGGTAAGTACAGGCAACTCTCGGTTTACGAACGAGTTCTGTTCCAAGACGTTGTTCGTTATACGTTTTTGTTCGTTATGTGTATCTTGCATTTCTGATCTTTTACGATACGTATCGTATACGTTAGCAGCCATTTTAAAGCATTAAAACCATGCACTAAACATCGAATGGTCTATACAAGTGGTATTCAACCTTTTTTGTTCGCGTACCTTCAGATATAATTTCTCTTAAACTTTGTACCCCCAAAGTTGTTGGTGTATAATTCAAGTTATACATAGTATATAATCTACATATAAAATAAATTAAATAAATTACATTACTGATTATTCAGTGTTTATCATAAAATAATATTTTTTTTTAAATTTCACTTATCCCCTAATATGTCTTCGCGTATCCCTGGGGGTACGCGTACCCCAGGTAGAATACCACTGGTCTATACAATACGTTTTATTATGATGTACGTATGTATGCGATATGGTTTATCGTATACGATACGTAACGTACGCCACGTGGCGTGGCATGTGAACCAACGTTTTTTTACTGGCTAGATTAGTTTCATTCCCCACTTAATGTACCTGTACCTTGTCGTGGTGGTGGGGCTTGAGTACCTCAGTGACCCCAAGAGCTATTCTGGTGGTAGCATAGCTACTAGTAGGGCCTCCCTAGCCAGATTGGTCGAGGGGGAGAGGTCAGACTAAGACAGGTACCTTGGTCATCCAGGTTGGGGGTTGGTCGCAAGACTAACAACCTTGCACCATAATAAGGAAGATGTTTTGAAACCTCAATCAAAGCCTCGGACAGACGGACCTAACAGAGGACCGAATGGAAGAGAAGAATTGAAGAGGCAATGGACCGAATACGGACCGGAGAGCCATAGAAAAAAAAGATTAGTTTTATTAACCAAGAACATTTCAGTATAATTATCATATAACAATTTTTTGATAATTGTAATGAATACATTTTTTAAAAAAAATATTTATTTAAATCTTAAAATTATGTTCACTGTACGTTTGGCATTTCGTTTTATGAGGAACTCTATCTATTGGCGACTTAAAGAAAATTTTAATGAATTGTGACGTTCGTTATAGCGAATGTTCGTAAAGCGAAAGTTGCCTAACTTTTTATAGTTCACTAATAACTCTTGCATATAATTTTAAAAGCTAAATTTATTTTTGGACTCGTGTGGTTTATCTACACACTTATCGTGATTATTGATATTTCTGCTATGTACCTATAATATGACTGTAATTTTGGAATTAGCCGCCGTTGAAACTGGTGTCAACAGACATATTATAAAATAAGTTAATAAATGTACGCGTAATGTATTCCGCCGTCCGTTTGTGAATGCCAACGTTTGACATTCTCTTACAAATATGCAATAAGCAGGCGGAGCGGACTAGCAAATACCTCGAATTTAAAATATTATCAACATCAGTCAAATGGTTATCGGATTATACAAAATGGAACAGCATAGAAATCCCTTTCGTTCAATTATCTGGAAAACCACAAGACCGGACTTGTTTAGCGGCTATCGTGTTGTTTGTTACATACGGATGGATAGAGAGGCAGAAATGGCATATTTTTGCAAATTCGTTGCAAATACACTTATAATGGCCGCTGTAGGTAATGTTATAAAATATTACCTCTGCACCAAAACGTGATCACACCGTCCTAGCACCATGCCGCAATAGATTCAAGTACAACTGATATGAAATCTTTGAGAGCAGTTAACAGTGAAATTGACCATTGCCTTATGGTTACAAAAGTCAAGTACAGACTTTCGGTAAACAAATTAACGATGACAAATCTTTGTATGAAGAACTAAAAGATGTGGAAGTTAAAAACTAGTATCAGGTTAAAATACAGGAAATAATACGAAAGTTTCAATCAAGGATAATTTGGGTTATAACGAGTTGAGTAGCATAAAGCGTAGTTCGATAAATAGTGCACAAAATTACTGGTTCAAATACTGCAGACCAAATTGAAACACTATAGAATCCAAACAGAATGGAGATAACTCAGACTGTGTAAGGAGAGAAGCCCGCAACTTACAGAAATAACAAAAAATAGACAAATTAAATGAGCTTGAAATAAACAGAAACAAAAAATCTTATAAGCTGTAGCTATAGATTCACAGGCGAATGTGAAAATAGGTAACATTTTAACTGGCTTTGTACATACAAAATGATAATGTTAATTCTCTAGCATGCAGATATATAGGGTTAACGATGCTGGACAGGCGAATTTAATATACCAGAGTTCTTCTGAGATTGAAATTGATATAGAAAGTTTGAACAGTTTAGTCACCAGACACTGATACAGTTCCGGCAGAATTAATCCAAGCAGGAGGTAAACCAATACAGCACACACTCACGATTTATGAAAATTGTTCCGCACTTTTGTTTCATAATTAATTTCAATTAAGAGGTAAATTTCGGACACTTCCGATCAGCATGCTATTAGTTACTATTTACAAACCCTAATCGATTCTTTTACTATCGATATTTTCTTAAGGGGTTTGTGAAGTGCCATTTCTTATTCCCATACTGCTCCTCAAGACACACGTTAAATTCTGAAATAGTGCACTATCAGCAGCTTTATCAAGTGACTGTCATTGCCATCTCTTTTGTTTTCTCAAGTCTAATCTTGTATTGATTATTAGAATATCCATCATCTGCATGCACATTACATTGCAAGAAAGGTGGATGACATTATAATGGTCTTGTTACAGTTATAAAGTGAAAGACAAACAAAAATTCCTAGAAATCAAAGATTACTGGAATTGTCACTTAACTGTCCTGTGATATGACTAATTCGCTCTCGGTGGACTAGTGGTTAGCGCGCTCGCCACTGTACCCAAGGTTCGCGGGTTCAAACCCGGATGAGATCGATGGGGGTGACAAAAATCCTTAGCACAACTTCCTTCGGCGATCCCATGTCGTACATTTACGGCGTGTAAAATAACCTTACAACGCACAACTGGGTTGTAGAGCCAAGAAAGAAGAAGATTGAGTGATTAGTGAAGGTTACCTTTTACATTTAGTGGCCTCTTTCCTTCATATATTTTTACAAGTCTCATATGTATTTCTCATTTATACTATATGTGCTACCGGGTCTTCAATTTATGAGGCTGCGGTCGTGCTTGCATTGCGTGCTCGGCCGGCGCACTGTTGACGTCGGCACGACTGGTGCGTGTTCTTCCCGTGAGTCACAGGCGAATCAGTTTCAGTGCCGCTAGCAACAGCGAACTACGAATATTTCTCGTCACTAATACATGTTATTACATTAATTGTTCTTACCTTAAATCACAAAATATGTTCAAAGTGACTTCCTTGTGCTTGCAGGCGACTTCACATCTCGTTAACAAGTTTCGGAATACTCGACGAAGCTCTTTTTGGGAAATTGCCGAAATCAATTGTCGAATATTTTCTTTAAGTGCTTCTGCAGTGTGCGGATAAATTGTGAACATTATGTAAATTTAATAGTTAGACCCTTTTTCCAAGAAATGACCGATGAAGAAAAGACTTACGGTTTCTTCATGCAAGACAATGCTACAGCTCACACAGCTGATCGGTCGATGTTAGCATTACGAGAAGTGTTTGGTGAACAAGTTATCGATCAGTGGCCTCCGCGTTCCCCGGACTTAAACCCGTGCGATTTTTACCTGTGGGGCATGCTGAAGAACAAAGTTTATGTAAACAATCCGCACACTGCAGAAGAACTTAAAGAAAATATTCGGCAATATCCCCAGAAGAGCTTCATCGAGTATTTAGAATTCATCCGGCTCAGCAGAGCAACTATCAGTTTCTCAGTAATGACTATGCTCCGTGCCTCTAGTAATTTGTAATATGTTAGCTATTCAGTTCACATTTAGTACTACATCATCTCGTACTGATTCTTCTTCTAAATCGTAATTCTTACATCGCTAATTATGAATAAAAATTATAAATAGTCTTCTCTGGAATTACGTATGTTTCGTTAACGGGAATTTGCTCCAATGAGATCGATGAATCCGTAAAAGCTGTTTGTGAAATGCAAACTTTTGCATATGCTAGTTTGCTATTATGCAATTTCATTCCTGGCGCTTTAAACTTTCAAAGGACTAATTTAATCCCTGTGGGGTTATTTGTACTACGCAATTCTCTATAGGTCGGTGTCTTACATGATAGCAACAATCACATAACAGCAGAGATGACTGTACACGTGAATGAATCGCAGTCAATTGAGGTGACCAACGAATTGCCGATTGTAAGTGTATAAAATATATTTTTTAAATTCCCTTTATTTTATTTAAGTTATTTCAGAGCTTTAAATGTAATGCCATTGTATTACTCGTCAATGTTTGGGTGCTGGGAGCGCATGTCATTGACTTCCCATTGATTTACATTATAAAAGTTTCAATTTAAGCCGATTCCGTTTACGCCGGTTCGCCCAGAAACGCATCCCGGCGTGAACCGAGGGCTGCCTCCTGACTACATTAAGCCAATGGCTATTTAACCTGGCATATTCTGTCTTCTTCCATAGTCACTGATTGATATAAATGTCTGTAATTTTGTGTAAGAGAAAGCAGTTTATGGTTTTACAACCCTGAAGTGATATTACAAAATACATTGTGGACAACCTTCTATTTAACCGAGAAGCAGCAGCCATATGGGTGCCTGGCCAAGCTTCAACCTCCTGCATCTCTACAGCAGCACAGTTGGTGAAGGTAGTTGTAGCTCGATGGCCCCAGAGTTCTTCCCCAGAAACTGCTGAAATCTCATGGTAGATATTGTTTCTGAGTTTTTCCAGAATGTGGTGATTTTGCCATAAATAAAAGTCACAAGGTGTTAAATCAGGGAAACGTGGGGACAACAGTCTGTAGGTAATTACACAATCACCAAAAACCTGCAGTGCCTCTAAACTTATGTGTGTCATATCAGCTGTGGCAGAATGCTCCTGGAAAAACCCCGTACAGCCTTTCTTCTTCAGTTAGCTCAAGAGAAAAATGGGCTTAAGACAGTGTTCATGTACCTGGCAGCATTAAATAATCACCATGAAGATAGGTCTAATTATTCTGTGTGCACTAATCACACACAAAACACCAATGTCTTCATCGCCCTGATAATGGAGGCAGTATGACCTCAGAAACGTTGGTAAACATCTACCAGACTACACAGGGCAACAACCCAGAAGACAGAAATATTCATACTCACCGCTGTGAAAACCTCAAATCTTACATAATCTGTTAGTGGTTTACATGTTTCTATTAATATTAGCAACTGAATGTATACAACAGAAGGAGACAAATTTATTGCAAGATACACAAGTCATAATTACAGTAGACATTTGAAATTGGTTTGAAATACAAAATAAATGCATTTATGTAAGAGTCCAATATTGTGTCACTCTTTCTCCCCTTGACAATGTTAAAGACTGAGGTCTGTCGAATGTCAGTGTAATTTCTTTCACCTTCTTCTTCATTTCCTTTTCAAAAATCTGTAAAAAGGAAAAGGTCAGCACATTAAAATATACATTTGATGTTTTAAAAAGAACTAAAAGCTTATAAATGGGTAAAAATTTGTTCAGAATCTGTTGCCCTCACAAGTGAGACCAAAATACATAAGCAAAACAACCCTTTGAAATGGACAACAATAAATAAATTTGTATTAAAAGCTACTGCACGGAGAAATACATTTTTCTGGGAAAGACTTTAGATTTCAGCACAACCTCCTGGAAAGGTCTGAACTGTAGATAAATATTTCAGTTCCTCATACAAGCATTTGTTTAGAGTCACAATTACAAAACATTATGTCACTCTCTCAGGATGGATGATTTTACTGTGGATGTATTAAAGAGTGAGGTTATAATACTACTGTGCCATTATTATTATTAATTAAAATCCATTTGTATAGAAGCAAATTTAAATACTATGAATTTAAGATAATCATCATTTAATGCTCAATTTATATATAACAAGATTGGAAAGGTGCAATCCATACCATACTGCATGCATATTCACCCTCAAAACAGCGAATGCAATGTTTGCCAAAAATACTGGATAATTTTCAACATCTGACACAGCTAATCCCCAAAGGCCAAAGCTGTACATAAAACACACAGCTTCTACAGACATTCTTTATACTTTGGGATTCCGATGAACGCTCCTAGCTGTTTTGAATGGCTTTAATGATGTTTTAATGCTTTATTCACAAAATAAAAGAAGAGTAGACTGCAATTCAATTTACATACTCTTCACTATTACAAGTCACAGTTGCCTCACGGTCAGAGGCGCGGGCCTTGTGCCGCTTGGACACTGTGACTGTGGGTTCGAATCCCACTCAAGGCATGGATGATTGTCCGTGTCTTTCTGTGTTGTGCTGTCCTGTGTACAGGTAGCGGCCCTGCGACGGACTGATCACTCGTCCAAGGATTCCTACCAACTGTCTAACAGATCAAAGCTAACGAAAGTTGGGACCCGCAGATGCTCAAGGCACTGAAGAAAGGGCCATCTAAGTATCCTAAGTAAGTATCACTATCACAATCACTGAAAAACACTTTAAAAAATCTGAAACTTCAATCCTGGTCCTTCTGCACTGTCATTCCATTTATTTAAAAGAAAGTAATTGTTGAGAGATGTTATGAACCTGGTAATTACACCAGCTTTTGTCAGTTCACACAATTCTTCAGGGTCACTCACAGGCAGTGGCTGGAATCACCTACCTTTGATACACATAATAAAATACTTACCTGAAGCTACTGCATCAATTGCTTTATTTCTTAATATTAGCTGTAGGGCACCAGTGAGTCTCATTTGCAGAAAGACAGAACCCAAGATTCTATTCCTTAACATATATTTTAAAATGAGAAGCTAAGAATAGGGAAAACTGGCGAGCTCTTTTTGGGCAGAGCAATGGACCTGTCGTAAGACAGAACACTCAATAATAATAATAATACAGTTTCATGTTGTGAACAGCACGTATGTTTGATACCTTTCTGAACCGGTGGTCAAGCTATAACTGATTACTAGAAATCATTAAATGAAATCAGAAAGGGAACAGTAGAGAAGCAACAGCTGGCACGGCTGAGCAAAATATACATTTTAACCCACCATCTAGTATTCTGAACAGAATACAATGTTTTATAAACTGGATTTCACATGCCTAGCTCCAATGGTTTAGTACCTATTGTCATCCAAGAAAAGCTAAATACATATTTCATGCAGATGCCATATTGTTTTGCATTATACAAAAAGATTACCTCAACACAAGTTGCATATTTCTTAAATATCTATCACCATATATAATTTCAAGACACTATATTAAGTGGCACTAGCAAGTTTGTGTATCTACCATGGTGTTATCAACTGCAGGAGATTTAAAAGTAGTTGGGGAGCATTCATCCAACTAACACAGTTAACATTAATGTTCCACAATGTTTGACTTCAGAGCGCCTCTGACTGCATAATGTCCATAAACATTTAACCAAAATCAGTGGCAGCCTGTCCATAAGAGCTGCAGAAACCCCTATAATTTTTAAAAAAATGATTTTTTTTGTGTTTATATAATTGTAACATTTAATTTACTCTATATAATTTTAATATTGCCCCTTATGTTGTCTTTATCCACTAAACAGCTGAACTGACAGTAAGTCCGAGGACGAGGAGTGCGAAGCAGAACGGGGATATCATCCAACTGCAAGGATTTCAGCGTGGCTAGCCGGTCAAAAGTAGAGCGCGCGGTGGGCTTAAGAGTGAGGGGCAGTTCAGTGTTATAGCCGGTGTCCCTATGCTGCAAGGTTCGCAGCTCCGTTCACTTGTCACACGTAGACAATGCGGTGTGAGGTGGAGTGAGGGGCAGTTCACTGGTACAGCGCGTATTGGGGCTGCAGTCGCCGCAGCCGGCTCATAGTAAACACACTTGCCTGTTACCACGTGTTTTAGACTGGTTTCTGAATCGCAATCTGTTTCGTGGTTATTGTTAATGAGTGTTCAATAATTCTGTGTGCCGACTATTTTTTGTTCTGATAATGACAATGAGCAAAGGAAGAGTATCATATTTGCAGCAAATTACTTTTTCTAAATTGTCTTTGAGTGAAAAAAGTGATGTAAAATATTATGACCGCCCTTTTCCGGACTTACAAATAGTTGAAACATTGTCGAGCATGTATGGGTTTTCTCCTGATGCAAATTTACTTTTCATTTATTTATATTGTTATGTGTTGAAAAATTATTCTGAGTTTTCTCTTTTGCGCAGCACTACCACTGCTCAGACTCACTCCCTGCCACTGACCAAAAGGCAATAAACCATGAAGAGAGACATGATCAGCCTTATATATATTCATGTTCTGCACATCATGCAAAAAGGCATAACAAATGTATATTTTAATGACCTACAGTGTATATTCCTGCATATTCAAATGCTTCTGCCACTCCCTGAGTACCAGCCAGAAATTTACCTTTGGCTGAGTACAAGCAATTAATTTCAATACAAGTCTAGAATTCCTCCATAAGAACAATGAAAGTAACTTATTTGGATGTCAACAGTTGCTGAATATGCTGTCCCTCTATATAGTTCTGAACACAATGAGGCTGACACAAAGACCCATATGAGTAATTTCTAAAATTTGTTATGTATGGCCAATGTTTAAGCAATTCTGTCACTTTTACTGCTCCTAATCTTGAAATGTTCGTCTCCTGCGCAAGATGCGCCAGTGTCATGGTATTTCAAACTAGCCCCTATTTTTCCCACTTTCTCTTCAGTAAGCACACATTTTAAATGGTGCTTCTTATCCATAAGTGATCCAGCAGACCTGACTTTATTAATAAATTTGATCCCAGGAAGTTTATGACAAAATTTTCTCTGACACTTTATAACAGAACCATATTTCATGTACAAGTAGTAAAAAATACATATTCTTTAGAATATTCTGAATTATATTTACTGATATAGCCAGTATTTAACACGCTGTATGAAACTACCGCAGGATTATCCATTTATAAATTAATGATAACCACCATTAAGATGTAAAATTAAAACTGAGTGCCTAATCATATCAGCCTGAATCATTTCAGTTCAAGATGACTGACTTCTGAGATGATGTGCCATGTACTCTGGTAGAAATTAACTGATGTTTCAGATGTGCTAACTGGGCATGTCATCACAGAAGTCAGTCATCTTCATACTAAATTTTTACATGACCACCTTAATTTTCAAAGCTGAAAATTAAGTACATATTTGCCCAACACAGCATATTTTTGGAAAAGAGTAAGTATATTAATTTTTCTCAAAATTCCAATTTGAATCTATTCACAAATATAAGAGTACAGAAATACAAAGGGGCCAGGGTACCTCAGTCAATATAGTGACTGACTGCAGACTGAATGACCAGGGTTCGATCCCTGACAGGGGCAGAGGATTTTTTCCTCTAGCCTTTGCATCCAACCATCTTTGGGATAAATCCAGTCTCCTATCCAATGGATACTAGGGTCCCGGTGGTAAAACGTGGCTGGGGCTGACCACTCACCCCTATCTAGTGCTGAGGTTAAAAATGAGTTGGAGCTATACCTCCTCTCCCACAAGCACCTACATGGCATTAGCAGGACAGCCTTTCCCCTCCTTTTTTTTATATACAGAAAAACAATTTTCCTGCATACAATTTTCAAATGTATCAACTTATATTAGTACAAGCATACACAAAATATGGTATATGAACTTACTACATATCTTACAAAGTAAGTTAACTTCCTAAAATCATGAAATAAAGTAAAGCATAAGCATTTGTCACAGACTTTTATAGGTTTACTTACATCATCAGCAGAATTTTCAAGAATCTTGCTCATGTCCCACTCAACGGATGGTAATGGCATGTTAATGAATTTCGCTGCTGTAGCAATGCTAGGTAGAATATGATTCTGCAATGCATGTAGTTCCCACAGTGAGCTCTCAATAGCCTGACTCTTGAGAGGGTCACGTTCTTCCATGATGTATGGATCTAAGCTTACTAAGAAAAGTAATTGTAATGTTTAATACTTTTCTATTATATGTACATCATTAACAAAGCACACTATTTACATATTGTTCAGAGAATAATAATGCTGCTGCTTGTGAAAGTGGCAAACATTTGCTATTGTAAAGGATGATAAAAAAGTCACACAACCCATTCCTGACAAATGATCTGTCATAAAATAAATTACACTGAAACCAGAAAAAAATTGTTAAATTGGTATTGGAAATGTCCATCGTGTTCAGTGATACACCCACTTTTCTCCGGTTTGATGCAATCTGGTGTATAGCCTTATAGTTCATAATCATTCTGATAAAAAGGTTTCCTGTTCAAATCTGATGATAGACAAATAATTTTATTTGTAAAAACACATACTATAGTGTTTTTTGTTTCACAAAGTATACTAATTAATGACTCAAAAATATTAATTACTCTGTTGGCAATTAAAGGGATGTTTTCAAGACATGGTGTAGTATCTTTAATGAGAGATCCAGAATCTATAAGCTTCAATCACAGTTCTCATTCATCTTGGCATGGACACAAGCTAGAAAAACATAAATTATTATTTCTATGCAATCATTTATTCATATTGTCATTCTTATTATTTCAATAACAATAAGAATAATCAGATAAAGGATAGCAGAAATAACTGTAAGTATACAAATAAAAATGATAGCAACAACACAATTCACAATAACAAGCTCAGAATGTGTATTCCATACTGGAATACACACAATATCCTCATCCACTCTTTACAACATGCAATTAAAGGCATTAAATTAGCCTTATTCAACATTTCCCACTTTGGCCACCAAATTGCAGCACCCCAATATCTACCTCACAACTTTCCTTGTCTGTCATTTTGTTATCACCACTCATAGGATATTCAAAAGTATAATTCTGAGGCTGTGCAGAATAGCACAAGCTCCACATCAAATTTTATTAAAATCCATCAAGTAGTTCTAAAGCTGAATCAACTAAGACAGGACCAGCCCATAATGTGTTCTTGCCATGTAATTTGTGCAAAAATACATAAGTATAACAATATGAATAATGACTTTAAAAAGAACAATGACCTGTGGGCTAATTGTTGCTGGGAAATGGGACAGAAAGATACATGGATGAACCCATATGATGTTCACTGCTCACAGTATAGGATGATGAAAACCAATGGGAGCATGGAGAGCTTAAAATCCAATGATACAAATACTTATAAGAAATTATGAATCACCCGTCTATCATAAATTGTTTGATTAACTTCTCAAGGCTTAAGTGGAACTAACATGTAATGCTGAGTCATGCTGAGATAAATTGCATCTGTGGTTGAAGCTCAAAGATTCTGGGTATCTTATTATAGGAAACATCCCTTTAAGGACCAACATAGTCATTCATTTTTTAATATGTAATTAGTATACTTTGTGAAACAAAAATAATTCTAAAGTATGTTTTTGCATATAAACTGTTCATTTTTGTTTGTTAACAAACAGTTACTGGACTATGTGTGTGTTACACACAGAAATTAGACATATTTCAAACATCACAATCTGCATAATTCAATATCCATTTCCACATTTCCTTAGTACGGGATCCACATGGCAGTATTGAAACATATACAGTTAAATAATATAACAAGTGCACAATTTAAATGAATAGGCCTATCTGTGGAAATACAACACACACATTAAAAATATATTTAGACATTAAGATCTGAAATTGCAAACAGGATCTCTGCATCAACATCAACAGACAACCATGCTGACTGATCTATGAGGGAGCATATATAACCAACCAAAGAAAAGCTTTCACCTCTGTTTTGGCTTTGGAGGACTCAGAAAAGTAATTCATTTACAAGTTTCTTCTAATTAGGCAGACATATTGGTGCCCTTGTTTCAGAAACGTGTGGCACAGATCACTGTAGTTAATGGAAGGTATAGAAAAGCGGCATGCAAGAAAACACATAGAGAGAATGAGTGAGTGGAATTATATGATGCCAGCTGTACACTTACATCACCTCTGGTTTGGGGCTATGAAAATTTCAAGCACTTGGTTTTTGTTGTACAATAAACATGACATGTATGATCTTAAGCATTTACAGCAAATAGGCATAATGAATTTTTCTTGGGCTACCAGCTGACATGTGGCTGAATGGATGAAATATCAACATCTTGGGAACCATCTTCGTCTTTGTCCTCAGGGTACTGATGTGCCCTGAGGACGAAGACAAAACATTGGTGTTTTCCTCATTCAACCATCTGACACAGCTAGTAGCCTGAGAAGAATTCATAATAAACATGACAGATTTAACTTTGGGTGATGTGGCTTTAGGGACATATGACAACTTTGGAGGTTTATATTTACATTCTCATATAGCAGAAAGGAAGACAGATTCCAAACATGTAGCAAGCATTTTCCAAATTTAATTTGTTCATGTTAAAAAAAATACATTTACAAATTCATGTTGCTGAATGTGTTACATAAAATGTATATTATTAGGAATAAAATATTTTGTTTGAAACTATTAGATTTATTTCTCACCAATGTTACACACCCCATCACCTACTTTTCCAGTATGCTCATGTGAACTTTTCATCTGATTTTCTCCTTTCTAAGGGATTCTGACATGGCAGAAGAAGAAGGGGAAAAAAACAAGAGAAAGAGAGAGAGAAGAGGTTCCCTCTTCTACACATATATCACAATCTACATTTCTACAATAATTCTAATAGAATTACAACTCTAAAAGAAAAATGATCCATAACTGAGTCCTATACTACAGTATACTAACAATGCCACATAAAAACTATACTTCACTTGAAGCACAGAAAATTTGTTGAATGTTTTCAAACTATTTTTACTCTACACATATCATAAATCCTTGACAGTATTAGTTAAAACAAAATTATACCAGACATTTCTATTGGGCATGCACTTCATTTTATATATCACACATGCTACCACAGTTCTAACTTTAATATATGTATTTGTAACTCACTCAGATCCCTGTTAAAGTCACTCCTTTCACCCCATAATTACTTTATTTCATGTAAGTTATTACACGTTTCTGCCCCAGTTAAGACAGACAGAGCAAAAATTCAAACATTCTTCTACACTTGTATGGAATAACATCACAGAAGTGTGGCAGATTACAGAATTTTACTTAACATGAAATCTTACCTTCACCACCTGTTGGGTGATTAAAAAGTCTCTTGAGGCCAGGATGTCGTAATACCAAGTTGCCAATGAACATCAGAATAATGTGGATATCTTGAGGTGGTGCCACTAACGTAAGGCGTGCCAAGCGTTTTGCAAATGCTGCCACTAAATGTTCTGATAAATGCCTAGTAAAGTTAAAAATATATAATGTAGAACCATTAGAATTACTATTTCTTGATCATTTTTAAAGGAATTAATTCTTTGTATAACTGTATCTGTCTCTTCTCTCCTAATTCTTAATATTGTTGCAAAGTTTAACTTTGGTGCTGATAGTACTGGGTCTACAATTTATGAGGCTGTGGTCGTGCTTGCATTGCGTGGTCGGCCGGCGCTCTGTTGATGTGGGCGGGAGTTGTGCGCGTTCTTCTGGTGGGTGACCGGCGAATCAGTTTCAGTGCCGCTAGTAACAACAAACTACGAATATTTCTCGTCACTAATACATGTTATTACATTAATTGTTCTTACCTTAAATCACAAAAGATGTTCAAAGTGACTTCCTTGTGCTCGCAGGCAACTTCACATCTCATTAACATGTTTCGAAATACTCGACGAAGCTCTTCTTGGGATATTGCTGAATATTTTATTTAAGTTCTTCTGCAGTGTGCAGATTGTTTACATAAACTTTGTTCTTCAGCATGCCCCACAGGTAAAAATCGCACGGGTTTAAGTCCGGGGAATGCGGAGGCCACTGATCGATAACTTGTTCACCAAACACTTCTCTTAATGCTAACATCAACCGATCAGCTGTGTGAGCTGTAGCATTGTCTTGCATGAAGAAACCGTAAGTCTTTTCTTCATCGGTCATTTCTTGGAAAAAGGGTCTAACTATTACATTTACATAATGTTCACAATTTATCCGCACACTGCAGAAGCACTTAAAGAAAATATTCGACAATTTCCCAAAAAGAGCTTCGTCGAGTATTTCGAATCATGTTAACGAGGTGTTAAGTTGCCTGCAAGCACAAGGAAGTCACTTTGAACATATTTTGTGATTTAAGGTAAGAACAATTAATGTAATAACATGTATTAGTGATGAAAAATATTCGTAGTTTGCTGTTACTAGCGGCACTGAAACTGATTCACCGGTCACCCACCGGAAGAACACGCACAACTCTCGCCCGCATCAACGGGGCGCCGGCCGACCACGCAATGCAAGCACAACCGCAGCCTCATAAATTGTAGACCCAGTACTATAACACAGAGTAATAAATAAAAGCGTAAACCAAGTCATAAAGGAATTTTATTGCGTAAGATTTGAGGTTCTCAAGGCAGAGAGTAGAAAGATGGCTATCTTATAGTTCGTACTGCTGTGCAGTCAGGTAGAAGTTTACCAGTGTTTCAGATGTCCTTGCTGCCCTGATGATTGAGGCAGTGAGATCCTTTGATATGCTGGTAAACTTCTACCAGATTATACAGTATTACAATCCAGAAGACAGACATCTTCATTAAGGATTTTACTATAGGTTATAATCAAAATATTCCCAGAATGTTTCCTTAGGCCATATATAAATAGTCTAATACCTGAAGTTTTAAAACAGGGAGAAACAGTCACCAGCAAAGCACTCTGATTATAAAAGACACTTTTATTGGACCTGTACTTTATTTTAAATGTTAAAGATGCTCCATCAGAACTTGTATGTCCACATTTAGAAGAAAAAGTGTTGGAATAAAGGCATATAATATTGACTGATGGTCTTGCTAGAACGAAACAGTCTTTTCATTCGCTTGGTGTAGTTCTACTCTTCATAATCAAGGAATAAAATTGTTCCATATTTTTTAAAAACATTCCTTGCACTGTTTACTCCATTTATATTAACAGAATAGCTATAGGATTCAGTTTTCAGTATTTCCCATACTGTCCAATTAACTCACTCATGCACAAAACAATAATTAATTTAACATATAGACAGGGACTGTTCATTTAAATCTCTATGAGATTATTGATAGCCCCCAGTTTATTTTTATTAAGTGACAGGCACTATGATAAAAGTGTTTTATTGCTTCCTATGAACTGGAAGATAAATTCACGTCTTCCTTCTGTAACGTAGTTTTCAAAAAGCCATTCTACAGGAATTTTTTTTACAGAATTTTAACATATGGCTTATGATGACATGCCCTGATGAAGAATCAGTAACATAAAATTTTAACTTCTTGATAAGTTATTAGGAGGCAGAAATTTGGAAAATGAAGTTATACAGTCGATCAATGGTAAAGTGCCCTACTGTCCATGGATTAAAACTTCATAGTTCATGCAGCTATCTGAAATAAATAAAATTAAATAAGTTCCAAATTTGTAATAAATAACTAATCTTCCTGACTCCTGTCCCATAACACTTAGGTTTTTGCTCTAATTAACTAAAAGTATTTGTCCTTACAGTAAGTTACACTTACGTGGAACTCAGAAACATATCCGATAAGTAGAAAAGGCGAGCCTTATATTTTGTATGAAATATCTCTGGCTCAAACATTGAGTACAGTTTGCCATAGATGTTTGGATACTCTCTGAAACAGAGTTATATGTCACACAAATGGCAATTCTTAAACAACTATGTAAAACATACAATTAACCATATGAAACCTAACTAATATTCAGTACTGTTGCAGTAATACCACTGAAATGACGTAACAAAAAATATGACCACTTGTCCACCCATCACCATATCACCCTGAACACAGAGTTAACAAGGCCCAAATCAGATGATCTAATCAAGAGTTATTCAACATAAACTTGTTTGCAAGACAGATAGAATATAGTGCTCATAAAACTAACAGTAATGTCTCTGGCTGCTAGTGTGGGTCACTGGACATACGCAGTTTTAGACTTCAGCTACTATAGGTAAATCAAGCAGGCCAGACCTAAAAGATGTCATGTGAAATGAAATATCTTTGAACAAGAAATTTTTGCTAAAGTCATCCTTTTGCATAGAACACAACAGCCTCACAACTGTTCAAAGTATTTCTACCATACTAACAACAAATGAAACCAGGAATTTGGAAGTTATAAATTTGAATTATTTGCCAAACCTGTAACATCTCTGCATGTTAAGAGCAATATGGTAGTTACAAATCTCTCGGATATATTTGGATCAATGCAAATCAAATGAATGTATGAGGCTAAGTCCATGATTTCAAGCCAAAAGTTGTGAGTAGCTGATATCACTTCTCACTCATGTAAAATCTTAACTATTAAACGAGCTTCAACTTCAAATGGTTAATTATGATTTCCTAGACATATGTTACAAGAAGTTATTTTATGTACTATGAGTATTCATAATGTAAAAATGGTACAAATAAAGTTCAATTTAAAATTTCTTCATAATAGTTTGGAAATTTGTAATAATCACTTCAGTCCTTTGTTACTCCTACTGAACGGCAATGGTGATATGTGAAACTCAATCATTACAATAAAGTTCCCAAATAAATGAAAAACATTATTCAGTAATGAAAGGTCTGTAGAGCAAAAAAAAGTCATACATATATATATTTCACAGACATCCTCAATACTAATGACTCTGTATCCGTATTCTGCAAACTTCACTTGCAACATGCCCTAATTTGTTAAAGATGCATGATGCCACACCACAAAATTTTGTCTCATGCAAAAAGCGGTACAAAACTGTCTTACATGGCCATAAATAAGTACCTACATGCAAATCCTTGCCCTGTAAGTTTGCAAGCATATAAAAACAAAACATAACACATGCTAAAAAAAACTATCAATGATGAACCAGTGTATATTAAAAATTCTAATTATGAAAGATAAGACATTGCCCATTTCTAACTATAATGTGCAAATAATTATACAATTTCTTATAAAACTTTGTGGCACACTTAAAATCTTGTACAGGCACAATGGTTGTGAAACACTGCTTTATGTCAATTATCACCACATGTTCAAAAATAAGACATTCAAAACGATATCTTGACCTATGTAACTGCACAAGATCTGTAACAGTGCTCCTAACACATGCAATTTGGGCAAACATTTCAGCCGGAAGAATAGATGGCCAATAATATTGGATCCTTCTGAAAGAGAAATGCCATTTTTTTAAAAGAAGGCAAATGCTATGGATATCTTTGTGTGCAATGCTGGTGAATAAATTTCAAAGACAAATAAATGGACCATTCCATACAAAATTGAATAATCGTCATCGTCAACCACACCATCATCAATTTCTATTATTTCTATTTTACAAGCGGATACAGATTAAAAAATGTTTTCCCAAAATTTCTATTTCTGTTGTGACCAAATCCATATAAGTATTAATTAATGAATTTAGTCAGTTTTTAGAAGGTGGCAGGCCATTTTTTCACAAATGTATAAATATTTTCATTATTTAAAAGTCAGAAACACAAAATCTGGTGGTCAGCAGCAATTTGTCTACAGACTCTATTGGTGCAAAGTGCATACATATATCTGCAATAGTTTGTGGGACTATATTCAGAAGCTTTTACCAAGCATAAAAACACTTAGTCTATTAGAGGAAAAATAAAGTGAACTTTTGCTAGACTGTCAAGAAATTAAAATTTCAAATTATGCACCAGCTTCATGCTCATACTTATTCTGGAGTCTTGGCAAATCTGGTCAGGCATAACACCGGGAAAGAGTACAGAACTAAATGAGCAGAAAAGAACTCTACCAACAGCGTTATTTCTATTACTTTTATTGTGTGAGTGTCTTTTGTAAAATGGAGGAAATTTCTAGACCTACTCCTAATGAGTAGAATTCATTCAACATGTGTGTGTGTGTGATAGAGAGAGAGAGATAGACAGTCAATGACTGCTGCAGTACCAGAAGAGAAGACTGCAGATTTATTTTCGAAAATGTGGTATGCCGCAGTCTCAGAATTATATGTTTTGCATATTTTCAAACTGCCCAAGTCAGAGTCAACTGCAAACTGTTTAATAATTATTTCAGGCTAATAATTCTGATGTAGAAGACAGTACAGTTAACAAGCAGAGTTCATGAAAGCCATACAAAAATTCTATTCACGACAAATACTGTCGGATAATCCACTGAAAAATCTGCTGAACACAAGATCAAAAAATAACCCATCACTACATAGCAAAATCACAAGCTTAATATTTAAAGATGTTGAAAGAAACCATTCTGCCAAACACTGAAGCTGTTTCTTTGTTTGACTTTTCAGAGAATTATTAATTTGCACATCAAGATGTCATATAACAGTTCCACTAGGAAACTGATCAGGCCACTCTCTGTCCTTTGGTAATTTATTATCACTCATCAGGACCAGAAAATAGCATTAAATAAAAGTATAAGTTTCAACGTAATCAGTCACTGTCTTCAGCATACAACTACAGTCCACTCTTTTATAAGCTGCACTGTAAACCACTTGGTTTCTGATGTTTTACCATACTTAAGATATATTATTTCAGTAAAGGTGCAAATTCACATTACAAGACCTGTAAAAAACTTCCTGAACTTTTGTTATAATGAAGTTGATATCATGTAGCTACAGAGTGGAATTTCTATGCTACTTTTGCATGGCAAACATCCTTGCACGGGACTGATAGAACAGTGTACCAACTTGTAGAATGTGCTAGTCTTCAAGCAAGTGAGAGAAACCACATTTTAACACTAGAAGACACATAAAAAGGCCAAAGAAAATATAACAGGAATTATATTCTTCTACATAACACAGAAAGAAATGAAGGCACATATTTTAAGACTGACAGGCTACAATAAGCTAAAATTGTCCCTGGTACATGAAACCACCATATGTTTTTGCCAATTAACAATTCAGAAATTAAGTTTATTTCTTATCTTCAGATAAAGATATGGGTACCAAAGCATTACAGGTTTAACTGATGTTTCTGTACAGACAAGTCAGTTATGTCCCAGAAAGTATGTTGTTGCTATATACTACAATGGCTGGTACATCAGATGTATCACTGTACATCAAGATGAAAAATGCGACATTCTTCTAAAATTTATGAAGAGAAAGAATAAGGTATTTTGACATTTAAAAGT
The DNA here is from genome assembly GCF_977971745.1 of Zootermopsis nevadensis. Taxonomy (NCBI): domain Eukaryota; kingdom Metazoa; phylum Arthropoda; class Insecta; order Blattodea; family Termopsidae; genus Zootermopsis; species Zootermopsis nevadensis. The sequence goes on along the minus strand of NW_028259192.1, from coordinate 6,983,331 downwards.
GAGGAAGAAAAAATAAATCTAATATTCCCACTGTTCACATTCTGTGTACAGTGCCGACACCATAATTGTATGGAAGGAGCGTACAACAGTAGAGACTCCAACATGCTCTTACAGACATAAGAACTTTCTTCAATACATTGAAAAAAGAAGAGAATACCTTAACTACACGTATAATGGTTAATTTCAAGTGATCTGATCATTATGTTTATGTATTTTGAAGAACGTCTCATTTACTGTCACTTGTTATAAGGAAATACTTCTTACATACATATTTAAAAATTTATTTACCATCACTCCAGTGAAAGTCCACCCTGTTTATCTGAAACAATTGTAGGCACGTTCATTGACTTCACTGTTCAATTTGACATGGAATGGCCCAAATGTTTAAAAAAACTGGATTTACTTACTTCCACCAATATTTTGCCATGGACATATATGTTGCCCTGCGTAGAGTAGGTAGTATACTATATAATTATTGCCACAGAAAATAAAAAGTTCATGGGCTACGCAATGTCTGCTCTACTGCCAATTTACAATATTAATGACTACATGGCTTTTAGCCACAATTTTCTGATTTCTTTATTTACATTTTTTCTGTCATTCTTCATCACATTTATAAGTCTAATTCTGAGGAAAAGAGCAGACAAGTGTACTGATTACATGAAAAGAGAAACTAGATTTTGCTGATGAGTGGTCAGAACTCAATACTACATAATCTGAGCTATTATAATGTTATCAAATAAAAAATAAATAAAATATATAAAAGTAGAAACAGTATCCAATACCATACCATACCATACCACTCCACTGAAAATATTTTGTACACGATGAAGTACAAACCATATACCAAACTTACGTAGAAGCTCATTAAATGCCACTTACAGGTTATGATTCTTGATGAGGATAAAAATTCCTTGTAATGCCAACAGACTGACAGCTCCACCTATGTAACAAATGTATCCAAGACTATCACACAAATTCAACAGTTGACTAATTACAAACCTAGTTAATTTAACAAGTATTAGCATATCATTCCAATATAAAACAATTTTTGTTACTGACTTCAGCCAAGGCTACAGAAAATTCATAAGCAGTACCACACACTGGAAAGGAAGAACAATCACTTCAAATTACATGTTCACCTTAATATATACGGAGTGCAGTATATAGTATGTTGTATGCAAATGGTCAACTAGCCATGACATCACCAGGGCTCCAACTTACACCCCCCACCCCATCCTCTCACTACCAGCTGTGATTACATCACCAAGATCAGGGTGCAACTAAAGACATTTGAAACACAACAGCATATTCCCAAATATTCCTGAATGAAACTGAAGCATTATGCATTGTCTTGGATGGTGCGAACAGTGCAGATCTCTCTGGAACAAATAGACCTATAAAATGTATGGACAGCCAGATGTAGAGTCAGCAGCGAGTTGATGGTCGAAAGAGATAAAATTCAGGGCAAGTCATGTCCAGTATCTCAGTTAGAGCACGTGAGAAGAAAAACGTGTGCTGTGACATGAATGCTGAAGCAGCGTAGAGCAGCAGTGTAATATGTGTACGTAAGGAAAGAAAACGATTATTACGAGTTTGATTTAAAGATCAACAACACCAAAAGTTGAGAAAAATAGTAAACTGTAATACTGAGTGATTAGGAAACCCAAATTAAAGAATTCAAAGTAGTTTAATTACTGATATCCATTTCAATATATTGCATTCATCAAAGAATATTCTATAATATAAATGTGTTACCAGCATGTGTGAAATCATGAACATATGAATGATGGTCATCACCAAAAATAACAGGTAATTTCAGAAGACAGAAATCTTAAATATACACCTCTTTATAAAATTAAACTGTATATTGAAAAATAATACTTTCAGGGTAAAGTATTATTACTTTAGAAAACAAGTGGAAAAGTGCATTTCAATTTGCAGCACACACATTTTCTAAACATGGTCTCTGTAACTTTTCATACCTCATTGATCTTGATGAATATTTACTCCAGATATAAATCAACAGGTGCAAAGCTAATTACACTATATAACACTGTATAAGAGCCAGACACATTTCTTCATCATCATCCTGCCAAGGATTGGGCCCTTTGCCCATTCTGGACAGTTGCTCAAGGCAACTTGCCATATTAGTCTTTTTTTACACATTCTGGTAGCCTTTATTATAATCTATAAAGCTAAAACTGAATAAGGGAAAGTATATTATAATAAAGACCCCTAAATACAATCCCCTTTTATATATCAGAATGATTGTCAAATTATCTAGTCTTGATATCATGTCTCAGGGAAGCAGGTCTGAGAACTGAACCCTGGACTACACTGTCACAATCTTTGCAATAAAAGAATCTTCTTCTCCTATGGCGCAACAGCCTGAATCGAGCCTTGGCCTCCTCCCATGTGGGCGGTTTCTTTGTCTTTGAAGTGTGCATTTATGAGTAGTGAGTGACAAGCCTGCTGACTCTGCACCATTTCTACTCACCCTGATCTGTCTGCTAGAACTATCTAGTAGTGAATCAAGAGAGTCTTAGGTAAGAAATGGCCGCTGAATTTTGCTTACGAAACATCTCATTCATGCTCGTAAGGTTCTTTTACATGCCATAAATCTACGACATGGGACCGCCGGCTTTACTTCCACTCCGAAGAAAGTTGTGCTATGGATTTTAATCACCCTTAAAAATCTATTGACCTCAGCTGCAGTGGTGAGCACGCTAACCACTAGTCCACCAAGGGTGACACAATAAAAGAATACTAATTGTAATATCACATTTTCTTGCTATTCCCAACAGTTACAACAAAACCCCTTAGTTCAACAGTTGTGGAGTGATCACCAAAAGTTTAAGCCCTTGTTTAGACTACAGAAAACAACTCTTGTTGATAACATGAATGCCGAGTCAGCAAGAGGAGAAGAAATCCGGTCCATGAACCAATGTCTTCCTGACAGAACCTACAAATTCAATACCATTTTACCAGCATTAATACCATGTAATTTTTAGTAGTCAGATTAGAAATGAAACAGTGTGTAAAATAAAATACACAATAAAGTATGATTTGATTTAAACAGATGTAACAAATCAACAACTGGGGCTAGAAACATGGGATCTACTCCAGCACATTCAGAATTCTACTGGCTTTTTCTCTAATGCATTATTTAATTTGAATTGTTGATACTTTGTGTGTAATATTTACATTATGATCCTCAAAGCAAACTGCTGTACTTCTTTAACTAGGCAATGCAGTACCTCTGTGATTGTCTGCTGAAACTGATCACACCTGAAAAGTCAGGAGCTGTAAATAGCCTTATAGATTTAATAACATGTACAAATTTGTTCTGTGATGAGTCACATTTGTAAAATATATTTAAGGTTCATGTAAAGTAGAGGATATGAACCAAGATGAACTAAAAATACATCTGCCAAATAACTTTTAGTGTAGACACTAAATACCAAATCTGACCAAAATTTGTCAAGTAGTTTGGAGAGTAAACATGAAGATAGACACCTAGCATAATGCATAACGTGTTGATTTCATGTACAATGTAGGAGACCATATCCAACAATTTTTTCCAGGTATCTAAAACAATTATGGGTTTTCTAGGTAAAGATTTTAATATATAAGGAACATGAAAAAAGGTTCTTGTAGCTTTCAACATGCACAAATCTTTTGTCCTTGTTAAATCTGAAATTTTAGATAATGCAATATGAGAAATCTGTGAACAAATGATGTAAGATAAAACAAAATTAAATTATACTGGAACCTGGGGTGATGGTAATACTGTTGGAAAAACATTAGTTCTCTTATGGTAATTGCTTACCCATGTCCAAGGAATCCATAAGATAATCTGTCAGCAACAGTGGCTTATCAAGATGTGGCAATATTCTTTCCAAAAGAACGACCAATAACTGTTGGTGAGTTGCTGGAGAATGCTCCCAACGAATTACAGCACTCCACACTCTATTTAGCCATTTATGCAAATGATCAGTATTCTGCACAAAATCTGGGCCACCTGAAAGAAATTAAAACATATAAAATTGTATATATGATACCAAAGTGTATGCCAAGGGTAGATTGACATTCTAAACCCTATTTTCACACATACCTTCCTTGCCACAAAGCACAAACTCCCAGTTGTCTTTATTTCCAACACCCTGTTTAGGTACTGGAATTTTGTCCAATAAACTAAGAAAATTCTTTATGAATGTCTCATTGGGCTGTTTCTTGTTCAGTACAATAGTTGGCAGTAATTTCCAAACATAGTATAAAACGTCTTCATAAGCAGTGAATTCTTGAAATCGTGCAATGAGGTTCTCTCTACTGCATTCAGAAGATAGTAGTTCTAGTACAATTGGCTGAAAAATAAACAGATATCTTTGTTTTGGGCTTCTTAATTCAGTAGTGTCTTATTCCATAATTTAATGTTTCTTTTTCTTATGTTAGATAATTCATTTAACTAGAATCCTTCAATCTGAAGTTAATTTATTATCAGCTCTTTATATTCCATAACCTAAGTATTACCTTATGAGTAATTAATGTCTTCTACTGTACATTAAAGTTAAGTAAATACTTGTAACATGTCCCACGCCATTGCCGCACAGTCTGAGGCATCATGCTTCGGACCGGTGATACAGAATGCGCGCTGGTTCGTCTCGGGGAAAGAAATTTCTCATGAGATTTTCGACCGGTGTATGGGACTGGTGCCAACCCAGAATCGTGAGGAAATTGGGGAGCTACAATGGGTAGCGTAATCCGGTTATGAAAACTAGCAATGGCTGGGGGTTCGTCGTGCTGACCACACGTCACCCTATATCTGGTTGGATGATCGTTCACCTCTGCTTAGGCATGTGAACGTGAGGCCAGCAGCCAGCTAGTCGGATTTGGCTCTCAGAGGGCTGTTATGCCACGGATTATTTAAATACTTGTAACATAGGCAGCCTGATACACAAGTTATGTTGTGTACATGCATAACTCCCTATTCCAGAGTGGAGAATACTGGCCTTTACTACATACATTTTTCTTACACATCTTTGCTGCTTTCTAATACTCTGCTGTTTGTAGTACTGTTATTAATTTATTTTGACATTACTGACTATCTTATAACTTCCAGAGATTTAAATTATTACCAGTTAAGTTACATCAAATTACAACAAGCACAACATTTTCTGGTCTGCTAGAAGTACAGCATATGACTTCACAAGCTGCATATATAAACTTACTTAACTCTCATAATTCATTATAAGAAACAAAACAAAAGTATGATGTAGTAGTAGTGAAAAAATACATACTTACACGCAACTTCTGAACTGGAAAATAGTATTCCTGATTTTCCCTGTAATCAACAGGATACTTCCCTTCTAAACTGAGTAGTTTCATCATTGTGGTCAAGGCTTGTAACTGCATGGAAGATTTGTGCTTTGACATTATAGAAAGCAGTCTCATGAAAGTGTCCTCATAACACTCTAGAAGCCATACTCGATATTTGGTTTCAGCATTTACTTCTGAAAATTTTAAAAAGAACACATTAAGAAGAATAGGAGCCAAGATAGCTGTCAGTATAGTGATTAGCTATGGGCTGGACTGGGGTTCGACCCCCAAAGGGGGCAGAGGATTTTTCCTCTAGCCTCTGCGTCCAGACCGGCTGTGGGGCGCACCCAGCCACCTATCCAATCAGTACTGGGGTCTTTTCCTGGAGGTAAAGCGCAGCCGAGACGTGATGCTGACCACTCACCCCATCTAGTGCCAAAGTCAAGGAAGAGTAGGAGCTATACTTCCACTTCCCCCCAAACGACCTACATGGCATGTAGCTGGACGGCTTTACTTACTTTACATTAAGAAGAAAAACAACAGAAGATATTCAATATAACACAAATAATCACAAAGAGTATTCATGGATATCGTTTGTTGAAAAACAAATAAGGAAAGAATACACAACAATTCACAAACTGGTATGTCATCAAATTCCTGAAAAGATCACACAATAAGAATCTAATCAATAACCAGAATTTGTGGGGAATTTTGTTCTTCAAATTTATTATATTTAACAACGTAATTTACACTGCCAAGTACCAGTACCAATCTGCTGATATACCTTGTAGCTTCAAAATATTTTGTGGCATAAGTCATGTCTTGAGATCAGCAACAATAAGTAAAAGCCAATTATGAATGCCCTGTCGTTCTCAAGTTGATCCTTCTTCACACCATTTAACATTCATAGTACCAGAAAATTTCAAGTAAATGCATCATGTCTAAAAAACTACCACTGAAAAACCCTGCTGTGTTCACACAATGAAATAAAAACATGCCTAGCCTAAAATTCACTCTGGCACCCACCAGCACCCAATGTTAACTGAATTTCACATTGCATGAATTCTGCCAGCATGACAGCACCACTTTTAAGGGAACCCAGTCAACTATCACCCTCTGATTTGGCCCTGGTTTAGCAGTATGGTAGTGGACCCTCCTCAGACTTCTTGGTTAAAATATTAGGTGTCGACACTCCACAGTTACATTATAATACACTATTTTATTTTCCAGTTGCTTTACTGTTACTTTGTAAGTACAGTAAAAGGATTCTTTATTTAATTCACCTTAATAGCTTGTCCAGTAGTGTGTAAACCTATGGTGCAGGAGACCCAGGTTCAGCTCCCAAGTACACTGCTTATTTTTAATCACCGTATTTGTTGCAGGGGCCTAAAATGCCATTTATTTTCATTCATACTTTACCCACATTCAAGAACAAGAGGCACGCATTTGGTTTATCAACTTTTGCTTCCTCAGGACTGTCTTCATCAAATATAATGCTTAGCATTTTGAATTTCAAGGTTTGTTTTCCAATGCATTAGAATTTATGTTTCGATCTGTCATGACCTACAGGCAACTAACTGTACCTTTATCATTTATTGTGCTTTGGGGTCACTCCTTAACAAAGTGGAATTTTCCAATCTCATACATACAAAATACATAGGGGACTCTGTCACCATGGAAGAATAATCAGGACATACAGCACCTTTGCATATGAATGTGAAATCTAGTGTTCAGATTACCAATAAAACATTCTGAAATGGTATTACATATCAGGGGAAGGTTTTGTGCCTAGGGTCATTTTTTTGTGTACAAGATTACATGTACCAATATGTTAAAGGTACGCACTATTACACATGTATTTGGCAACTGAAATATACTGTTTACTTTGAAATTTCTTTACATGTAAGTTTACCAGCACCATTTAAAAAGAAAAAGTGACTGAAGGTAGAACATATAGTTTACTTCGGGCCACACTCTGTTTTACCTTGGGATGGAATTCAACAGAAGATTAAATTAATAAAAAAATTCAATTTTCCCACTTTGATTATATTCCACTGATAAGTTGGCAGCAAGTTGCAGCATTAATAATAAGAGCAATAATAAATGAAGTGTATGCAATTAACAGTAAACCAGTAATATTAATATAACAACCTACCTACATACAAAGAAAACAATAACTTAAACCTTTTTCAATATTGCATTTCATGAATGCCGTACCAAATGCAGTAATACGTACAACATTGTAAATGGTTACATGTTTACCTGGGTTTCAGGGCATCCATTATTAAGGAAAAGATTATATGCTTTAAATGGACCAAAGACAGTGCAGTCGAATGGGTGTAACTTACATGATACATGGAGAGACAACGTAAGCCTGATAATCCCATTTTATTTTGTCATGTTAATAGCTATAACTGATATGTGGGACTAATGATTATATAAAATCAATAAATATAGATCTTCCTTACAAGGTTTTTCACATGTGATTAGATGCTTCAGATAGTCAATGAAGAAATTCTCATTTGACTAACCTGTCTGATTTGCACATTCAACAGAAGCTGTAGCAGTACCAGTTAACATGATCCTTGAGGAACATGGTTACCAGTGGCATTTACAGCAACAATCATCATAACATTTATTACCCTCTCCTACACTCCTCACTTGCTTGATTCTTTTAGCACAAACAACTTTGGAGAAAACATGAATAGTAGTATTGCTAGTATCATTTAAATTATACATTTTATTACCAAAGAACTTGTGTCTTAACATCAGTTCATTTAAATTTAAAAAGCTGCTTTTACATTTTCACAATTCAAATGTTGCAGCATGTTTGAAATATTCAAACAATTCAAAATCCTACGTGGCCCTGAAAACTTTTAATATCATTTCTGGCTGTGTACTCAGAACTAAAAGGGCCTTCTTGCTCCTGAAACCTCATCAAACAATGGCTTAGTGTAGTTCTTGAAATTACAAAATCATGTGCTGCTGTCCTTACGTTTGTTTTGTTCTTGATTACATCCTGTATGGATCGTTCTATAGCCACACCTACTTTTTGTCGTGTTTTACATAATTTGCTTTGTGGCAGTTTCCTAGAAACAAAATATATTTTTTGTTACTGAACTTTTGAACATACTGATTCAATTTTAAATTTTAATAATGTAAATTCATTGTGCTGTACTATGGGTACAACATATTATGAAGTCTTAAGGCACACCAAGAGACAGAAAAAGAGATCACAACACAAAATTTAGAACTATTTTAGGTTAGGTGGAAAACTATTTTGTTGCACGAAAGATCTTACCTGTACCTAAACTGTACAGGAAATAAAAACACTCTCATACAAATACACTTACGAATCTTCTTAAAATACTTTCATTCTTGAATGTGAATAAAGGAAGGAAAAAAGTAAAGGCTTAAAAAATAAATCAGATTTTATAGTCTCCACAAGCAGCCTACTTGGGAACCGAACCCAGGCCACCCGCACCATAGGTATACACACACTACCAACCGAGATACGAGAGTAAACTGAAGAACGGATCCATTTACTGGACTTACAAAGTAGCAGTGAAGAAGGTGAAAAATAAAATAATGTACTGCTAAGAAACCATGGTGTGTCTAAACCTAATATTTTGGCCAAGAAGTCAAGAGGGTTCACTACCATACTGCAAAATGGGAGCCAAATTAGAGGGTAACATTCAACCAGGTCCCTTGTTAGTGGAAAATAGATTTACTACATCTAAGAACTATAAAATATTGGAAATATAATGACAGTATAATGGAACAGAACAACTATTCACAGAATTCAGACAACCTACTGATTCAGGAGAGAACTATCAAACAGTATTATCATTCAGTTTCATTAAGCCCACAGAATTAGTTATTTTAATCAAAATGTGTTTAAACAAAACCTATACACACAAAAGTCTGTATAGGCAAACATTTCCTATTCAAAAGGATTTGAAACAACATATTTTGTTGCAACTAATTTTCAACTTTGTTTTAGAATGTCACTAAAATTAGAAATGAACGGAACAATAGTTTCTGGTCTAAGCTGATGATTAATTATCGATTGAAAACATAAATACCATAAAGAAAAACCCAGAACCTGTATTAAATATCAGTAAGGTCAGAAAATTAAGTGCATGTTTAAAGGACCTGAAAGGAAGAGAGAATGTATGAGACATATGCCTAGGCAGGTGGGCAGTATTAAAATGTATCTTGAAGAAACAGGGAGAAGACTGTGGTCTAGATTCATCTGACTTAAGACAGTAAACAGAAGTGGGACTTTGATCCATGAAATTAGTTGCTGTGGTGCATGTCCTGACAACATATGAGCAAGCTTGAACCTATCTGCCTTTTTTTACTGTATTCACTTTTGTCACACAACTTTTTGATAGTACCTCATATTCCATGTTTTGTCGGAGCATATTTAGCAAGAAATATCAAATCAAATGTTTTATAAATCAAAATCTGATAAACAGTTCTGGAAATGAAGTAGCTACAGATCTGGCAGGTCTTTAAGAAGAATGGAAAGATATACAACTGACATAAGTTCAGAGAACAGGTTATGGTGTGTATGTGAGACACTCATTTATGCACAAACACATGGAATTTGTAAAAATGTTGATATACTGTGTTAAGACTAGCTGAAGTATATGACTATGCAAATCACTCTAACACAAAACATTAAATTTTGTCTTTCCAATATTTATTTTAAACTGCGGGAATTTGGTAAAACTGTTAATTACAAAACAAGGGCACTGGCATTCATACATTTTATTGTAGTAATGATATATTTCTGAAGTTGGTATTTACTTATACATAATCTGCTACTGACAGTTGTTCCCATTATTGCCAGCAGCGGCAACATTCCATGCACTCTTAATTGTAATGAACGGTATACTGAATTCTGTTTCAGGTTCTTTATCAGATATACATGCATAGTCGTGTATCAACCTCCAACATAGTTCACAGTTACTCATTAACAAGATTCATGTTCTTAACAGCTTCTTGTACACAATCTGCATAAATTTTAATGAACTAACACGACAGAGGAAATTCACTCTGTCATACATCCATATGCCATACTGTTTCCCTGTGAAGGCAACTGCAGGCCTATAAAATTTACAAAAATAAAACATAATACATGATGTGCTATGTGCTTCTTATGGGAAATATCATGGTATGAAGTTAAAGAGAACTGAAGATGTTTATAAAAATTAATATAAAATTCTTTAAAGTACTCCAAACCAATGTGAGATTTGTCTCAAAGTTTATTTTGTTATCTTGTACCATGTCCACAATGGCTTGGATTATGGAGAGCCAGAGCTACTTAGAACATGGCAGCATGCCAGGCTGTCCAAATACAAAATAATAACCCTGGAACTTGAATATGAGGTTACCTCATAAAAATTCATACATAGATACATGTACATGCACAAAAGTAATAGGCAAGGTGTGGAAGAAAGATGGTGAGAATTAGGGAAAGGTTAGTTTAGAACTAGACCACTACTGTATGGTAAAATATGTGAAGTAGTATGATAATGCATAAATATTCTATTCATTTCTGTATTTTATGCAATACTAGAGCAAACATATTTATTCTCAAATTACAATACCATGTTCATTGGCTGCAGCTGTGAAATCTCTGCATATTTCTCTTCTTTTTAAAACTTCTGTAAATATCATTTCTAGCGCTAAAATACAGGGTTGTACATTTCCTTCATTCTGAAAGATAAATCCAACAAATATAAAACAAATGTAAACACATTAAACAACTTCTGTAGGTATTAATATGGGTCACCAACATTCTAACT